>NC_140815.1:3680000-3715000 GCF_050613455.1 Vespa mandarinia | reverse complement strand
CCGAGCAACGTCAAACTCTCATCACCCGAGCTAGCAGCCGACGTATTATTTACATTTATACTCGGCGGCAAAGATTCCGAATCAAGATCCATGTCCAATTTAATGTTAGATGGAATGCTGGATACGCTGCTCGGCGAGCCTTCTTTCGAACCATTCCTCGAGTCCATCTTTATTCGGTTAATATCCTTCGAGGAATCATTTTCAAGCAAAGGTAAATGAGTCGGGGAAAGTCTTGACATGTCGGAATTACTATTCGAACCTTCCTCGTCCTGGCTTAAATTTTCTAACGTGAAGCGCATATGTTTAGCAGGATTTTCCGATTGTAATTCTATCGCCTTATCCCCCTTCCTTCTTTTACTCGTATCTTTTAGACTTCTCGTACGTTGGGTCGCATTCTTTCTACGTTCGTTCAATTTGAAATCAGCAACCGGACTTGCGTCCCTGCTACCGCTCGACGAGTCCAAAGGACGAAAATAGGAACTGCTGTACGATTTCATCCCCAGGGATTGACTGCAGGATGCATCTTGCGAGGAATGGTCGAACGAAGGTGAATGATTCGTATCGAACAACAAATCTGCTTCTGGAAATAAATCGCTGGTACTTGGCTCGTCAACACCTAAATCCTCGCATTCCTCCGATAAACTCTTTTGCAATCTAAGCTCACGCTCTAATGCAGCCGTTTTCTTTTCCATTTTTTGTTGTAACAATTCACGATCTAACCTTTGATTTAATTGGCTCTTCATAATACTCTTGTTCGAATACTGTTGAAATGGCTCTAAAGTATGATTCATAAAATATTTCTTCGTATTCGTTTGATAAACTTGTCCACTCGCCATTTCTATTCCTTGTCCCTTATTGATTATTTGCAGCACGCTTTGTACATTATCCGAGTTATCGTTTTCCCTTGAATATACCTTCAATGGCTCGATTCCCAAAGGATTTGTTGACGTAGGCACGTACCTCCATGGTGTATCTGGAGATACCTTTCCTTCTGGCTCCCATGCCTCTTGTAATCTTGCGTTTCCATATAACAAACCGTTACCAATTTTACAAGACACGTCAACCGATTCGCTAGATTGTTGAACCGGGGATTCCTGACTGTCCGAACTACTAGGACCACCTGTCACTAAATATTGCGTTGAATTTTCGATATTCGATGAATCTTTATTGCTAGACGCAATAGTGGACATGGAATCTGTAAATAAACAAATGAATTGATCAAATAATAAAAAAACATTCATTCCAAAAGAAAAATCAATGATATTATCAATTAATTAATTATTCATGGTAATTTATTCATAATTCATTCGTTAGAATCTTACCGATCTTCGTATTATTTTGTAAAGACGTAACGATGTTGGAGCAAACAACGGAGTTCGTAGAGATTAAATTTCTAGGCACGATTTCCTGCATGCTCACAGCATCCTCTATTTTTCTCTTGACCGTTTTAGGTGAAATTATCTTAGCATCGGATATTATATCGGAAGAAGATTCCTTAATATCCTTTTGCTGTTGCTGACTGCCATTTATTAAAGGATCTGTTGATTGTGCAGCAAAAGCTAAAGCAATCGTTGCTGCTGTTTGAATAGATACCGGTTTTTCATTATGCGTCTGATTATCTTGCGATGATTTCTTTTCGGTCGAATGAGAAATTGTTCCTGGCGTTAGACACACCACGTTTTCAGTTTTCAATCCCGTGGGCGTTGTTATCTTATGCATAGAAGAGTTAAACAATCTCGTACTCTGTAAGGCCAAATTTGGATTACTCGTAATTACACTACAAATCTGTTGATTTTCTGATATCTCGTTAAGATTTCGTTGAATCAAACCAATAGTTGGATTAGTCTTATTAACCACAATAGTACTTGTCGCTGATTCCGTAGAACCTGCCACAGAAGCAGTTACGTCAGATTTCGACGCGTTGATATCACTTATAATATTATTTTTCTCGTTTATAGATTCTCCTGAAAATTGATTGCTAGTTGCCGTTTGTGGAATAACGACAGAAGCATTTTGAACAGTATTTTGCGTAGTATTTAACGACTGATTGCCCGATAAAGTCTGTAATGTTGGTATCTTAACTTGTTTCACTTGTGTAGGCTGAGAAATTATTTTACCAGCTTGATTTAGAAAAGATTGTAGTACCAGTGTGTTAGATACACCGGTATTACCGGTTGCTCTGACGGTCGCTGGCATAGTAGTAAGGAACTTAGATCCGCTCGATACTATCGTAAATTGTTGACCACTTTTCATTAAATTCATTGGTAAAATATAATTTGTACCTGGTACCAAGACAGCCGTACTTCCAACTTTTCCTGTTACTGATGCAATAGCTTCGCTAACGCTGACAGAACTAGTTTGTAAAGCTTCCTGAACGATGACAGCTCTTGGTTGACCAGCGCCTGGTTCGGCGAATATGAGATTACGCCTTTTAACGTTCAATTCGACACCGTCGCTAGAATCGCTGGTCAGATTACGTATTTCGGCATTCGTATCGTTGGTGTTTGTTACATTCGTCGATGGTTCTTCGGTAGTTACAAAACTTGCAGGGCTATCTTGAACGTGTACGACTCCGCTTGAAGAATCTTCGCTACCCATTGTCCTCCCAAGATCATCCGCACTCGGACTTAATTCCGATGTTTGCGGTTTTGTCTTACTCGAGCTAGATTTTTTCCTCTTCGAGGATTGACTCGGATTAGTTGGAGGATTGGATCTTCTTCTCGGGGCAGGTTTGTTATTAAGATCTGGCGAATTTCTTAATTGTTCCGCGTATTCGTCTAAAATAGCATAAATCCTTTGGGCCGTCTGTTCGTCTTCCTGTGGCTTTTGTTGAGGTTTCGGTATAGGCGAAGCCTTAGACGTGTTCGTCGCACTTGTTTTCACAGTTTTAGAAGAAGATTTCTTAGATGTCTTCGAAGAAGGTGGAGTAGAAGGTGTTTTACCGGATGAAGGAACCGGAGCAGGCGCTGGAGTTACGCACGGACTCGACGAACTTTGGGAAGTAACACTTAACGCCGGCGAGGCTACCGGTTGGCAATAACTTGTTACAACAACTACTGGCGTCGAATTTGATACCTTGACAGCGCCACTTGCCGCGTTTTGACTTACATAAGCGAGCGAAACTTTTTGAGGAAAGACGTCTTGTTGAAACGTAACGTTGTTACCGTTACCGGAGAACTCATTGTTGCTACTTGATTGCGTTGGCATCAAAAGTTGCTGAGCAAGCGCGCTAACGGATACTTGTTGTTGCTGCGACTGTTGCGATGTTTGTTGTTTTTGTTGCTGCTGTTGTTGTTGCTTATTCGATTGCGTTGTTGTTTGCGTTTGTACAGTAGTAGTTGTCGTAGATGACAGAGATTGATGTGATTGAGGTTGAATGGTACTCCTTTCCTTAACTTGTTCCAAAACACTCTCAAATTCTCGTAATTGTTCCAAAGTCGTCGAACTTACTTGATTTGGTACCTCTATCGGTGAGCTCAATAAATTGTCGGTTCTTACATTCTGTTGAGTTTGTTGTTGCAATCTAGGAGTCGTAAGTACAGCCTGTATCGTACCAGTAAGATTTTGTGGTCTTAAGGGAGCAGCGGTACGAATGATATTCAGTTTCACTACCGGCGTTCTACCTGTTGGTATAGAATTAGCATGAGATATCGTTGGTATGATATTCAATTGGCTAGGATTCGTGGTTGATATCGTAACTGGTATTTTGTGCGTATATATTACACCTGGGGAAGCGTTCTGCACACTTTGCACGAGCTGCGTCAACGTTTGATTCGTATTCAAGTTGGTTCCCGTGTTTGCGTTAGCGCTTGAACTTTGAACGATATTCAATATTTGTCTACCAGCAGATAATTGTAGATTAGGAATGTTGGTTATTGACTGTACGTTGATACCTGTCGCTGAATTAGTCTGCTGTGCGTTAGGTACTGATGTTTGTACAGCTTTCGAAAGATTTGTTGTCTTTTGCGTGGACGCAGATTGAACAAGTGACTCTGTCGTAGTAACCGTTCCGCTACTCGTCTCCGTCGATAATGTATAAATCGTCCTACCGAATGCTTGTTGAAACTTTGGCAAGCCTGCATTTTGACCTGGTTGCGAAGATACCTTCACGGACGATAATCTGTCGTAAGTATTTCTATTGCTGGAGTTACTGGTTCCTTCCGTGTTACGTTGCGTCTGTCGTGAAAAATTTCCAACGTTTCCGTCATCCAAGTTCTGCAAAGTAAGAACATTCCTTTGATTCGTCAGTACGTTGGGATTGACCGAAGCCAACTGGTAAGTACCGTCAGGTTTGCAAACTATTTGTAATTGTTCGGATCCGATCGATGAAGATGGTACGACCGTTGAAGACGGCGATGACGAGGATGATGTCGTCGTCGTAGTCGTTATCGTTGTAGTTGTTGTCGCTGCCGAACAAGGCGAGGGTGATTTTTTTGGAGACTGATGTTGACTACCACGTCGCATAGCAGTTCTTGGAGTTGTATCTGACTCGAAATGAATCGTATTCGTTGGGGTAGTTGAAGATGTGTCTGGTGGCTGATTAGCTTCCTCGCCTATGTCAGGTAAAGCAGATGATCTTGGTGGTGGCGTTTGACCGGCTGGACTCATCCCGACACCGCTGTCGTGTCCACCGGAAGATGGTGTACCAGGTAACTGAATACTACCAGCTACGCTTGGTGTTCTGTTTGGTCTTGGAGGTGTATTACCGCTATTGGTAGAACCTGAATTAGGACTCTGTGGAATGTTTCGAGATAGTTGTACAACGTTTACAGTTGATCGAACCCTCGGTGGTACCATCATATCTAAGGAATTCAAACCTGGTACATTTTTTGCTAATATATCCGAGTCTCTTACCGCCTTCGCAAGTATATCAAATTTGTTCTTACCCAAATTAGATTTAACGGAGCTTAAATCTCGACTATCTACGGTACCTACTAAATCAGTTTTACTTGAATTATTGCCAGTACAGTTTTTTTGTTTCTGAAATGTAGTCATTACGTTTTTGTTAGGTGAGAAGGGCATGGTCTTTTGTATATTAATTAGTTCGCTAGTGATATCACCGGTACTAAGTCGCTGTTTTTTTTTTGAACGAACTAATTTCCTATCAATTTCATCCGCTCTGGTTAAAACGATTTTTGGACTTAAATTCAACGTACTCAGCATTGGCGCAAATTTGGCTACGCTACTGGACTCCTCGTTTAACTTATTGTCTTTGCTTTTATTAAGCAAATTTTTTTGTAATATCTGCGCTATCCTCGTCGGCTTTTTTGCATTTTGTGGCCTAAACATTCGCAAAGATTTCAATACCGCAGGATCGCTTCTTCTTTCGGTTATTATTAATGGTGCTGCTGCCGTATAAGCAGACCCTTTGATCGTTTCTCGTTTGCTTTCATCCATATCAGCGGAAAATAGAGTTATTATGTCGTTGGTACTCACGTCGGAACCACTTGCGTCCTCGTGAGAAGAAGCATGCCTGACATTTTCGTTAACCAACATGTGAAAATGTGAAACAGAATCGACGGTTAATTTCGATGGCTTAACTCGTTTCTTACTAATTTCCTTATTAGAAGATTTACTAGCTTTCTTTTTGGTTTCTAATCTACAACCGTCACTACCGAGACTATCGGTTTGGCTATCTTGCGTGTTACTATCAGAGTCGGAGACAGAGCTAGCACGATTCCTAAAATGTTTTGGTTTACGTTCTGCGCTGTCGTAATCGCTTTCGGAGGATTCAAGCCTATGAACTTTGCGTTGTCTTCCTGTCCTTCGAACGCGCAATACACTTCCACTGTCCGAATCCGTAGTAGTCGTATCATCCAAACTTCGTCTCGTTGAAGATCTTTTGTAGCCTCCTGCTGGTTGAAAACTACCAAATTGTTCCGAACCATCAGACGGCAAATCGGCCCATTGTTCATAGCCCTTTTCAATACCAAAAAATACATCCTTCGTATCATCTTCCGACGGCCAATCTTTGAATTGCGAATAGTCAATATTGAGATACTTCAACTCCTTATTCGTATTTCGCATCTCTTCTGCATTTTCCAAATACCTCTCGCATAAATTATTCAATTCTTTCCAATCTAATACCCAACTAAGCATATGATATCTCGGACTACTGAGAACTACCGACAAATCGTCGCATAACTGTGGCGAAAGTCCAAGTTTCTCAGCATCGAGAACTTGATTTGGTACGGACTTTTCGTCATAATTCGCCGATCCCGTAACAGCTTCACCCTTTATCAAGATCAAAGCGTCTAACGTCCTTTCTACGTTTTCCGCAGTTGTACATGCCTCAGGAGATTTACTATTTGTTGTTTCGTCGCCGGTAAATTCACCACAATTGAAACAGAGCTCTCCCAATGGGCCATCGCTAGTAGAACTTCTTTTCGGATGTAAAAGACACTTATCGTTGAGCGGCACGTTATCGTTTTTTCGCGAAGCCGTCAACATACTTTTCAACAGCTGATCCGTACGCTCAAAGGTTTTTGATACTTTGCCGTTCTGAAAATCTATGGCCTTTTTCGTCACTGGAGTTGGTGCTGCGATCGTCATTATCGTACTCGTCAAGGACGACGAAGCTATGGTCGCAACTAATGAAGAGGAAGAATATGTTGTGGGGATGGAACTGGATGTAGAGGTAGAGATAATACTTGTGGTGGCGGTGGTGTTGGCGGTGACGGTGTTGGTGGTGTTGATGCTAGTGTTGTTGGTGGTGGTGTTGGTAGTGGTAGCGGAAGAGGACGACGATAAGGATTCTAGGATGCTACCATTACGTGATATCGAAATTCCACCCCTTTCCGAAACAGTCTTTTCACTTTTCGTTATCGACGTGGTCGAATGATCGTTCGTCGACGTATTTGGAAGTTTCTCATTTTCAACGACATCGTTCAACGAACCATCATCTTGCTTCGTTTTTCCACAGGCTATTGCAATATCCTTTATCCTGTCGTAACAAGCTCTGGTAGGATGCAAAGAAAATGCCGTTAGAACGCATTCTCTCGCTATACCGATATTGCTACCAACTACGTCAGCCAATTTGAGAAATTGTGTGCTCAAACGTTTGGCCGTTTCTCGTACTTTTTCTTTGTCCGATTTTGCCTTTTGACTTTCCAACTCATTCATATCAGTCGTTAATGCCCTTATATATAACTCGATTACCAATGGTTTTATACTGTCGCCAAACTGCAATAAAAAATTTATAAGATATTATAAGAATATTTTATTTATACATACCTGTTCTAATTAACATTAGAACTATCAAACTCGACAAAACGAAGAATTAGAATTGTACTTTTATAATTACTAAAATCATAATTATTATAGAATTATTTGTGTTCGTTTATAGTGTAGTAAAATTAAATGAGTTAAACATAATAAAGTATCCTTTTTTCTTTCTTTTTCTTTTTTTTATCTTCTTCAAATATACGTTTCTGATTAACAGATGTAAAAATAAGTCAGTAGTTCTAACGTTAAGTATTGTACTCACATGCTTGATAAGTACAGCACAGAATATGTATATATGTTGAGCACTTTCGGCAGGTTCTATTAATTTTCTAATCATCCCAGATAAAGTTGGTGTAATATCTTTCAATTTTGAATGTAACAATGCCCAGGAATTAAAAATTTGTTCCAAAATATTCGCACCGGTTTCTGATACCGGTCGTACCATGCCGGCGGTTACAAGATACTGGGCTACTAATTCCGCAGCTTTTATAGAATTTCTCCAAACACGAGCTGTTCCATATTTAGTTGGTTTTTCTCCGCTTAATCTCTGTACTAATTCGAGTCCATCATTAAGGTCCATTAATTTTAGCTGAAACGAATAATTTTATCGTTATCAACTTCAATAATATTCTCTTATTAAACAATTATAAGAATAATAAAGAGTATATCTAACGAATGAAAATGAAATGAAATGAAATGGAAATGAAGAAAAAGAAATAAAAGAGAATTAATTCGAACATCAATTTTGAATATATTAATTTAATCAATTAAATTAATAAATAAATATTATAATAATAATCGTCTCGCTGATATGTTAGTTATACTCACTTGAGCGAAAATATCTTGCGTGCGTTTCAATTTGTACAGGAGGACAATATATACGTCAATCATGTAATGAATCTGATGGGGATCTGAAAGCGATCTTAATCGGTCGCTTCTTCTAAGGGAGCGTATGCACGCTGCAGCGAGGTTCACCGCTATGTCCTCGCAACGGTCCTCGCAAAGTATTTTCAGTCTCATCGTCAGCAACTCGCCCTTTTCCGAACAGCAAAATTCTAAAAAAAGAAAGAAAGATGGAAAAGAAAGAAAGAAAGAGATAGCTTTTCTTTTCTTTTTCTCTCTCTATATATATATATATATTTTTTTTTTTTTTTTTTTTTTTTTTGTAAGTCAATTTTTCCTCTATTATGAATGATTATAATCGTTTAATATAATAATATTTAGTAGAATAACAAAAATATGATTTAGTGGTCTGTATGTATAAATATTTCTTTCATAACATATTAAATCCTGTTGTCCTTATAATCCTCCTTTTTCATTAATATAATGATTTTAATTAATTTATCATCAAAGAAATATTCCGTGTTGAAATTATATACTTATGGGAAAGAATTCCATTCAGTAATGGCGTTCTTTGAAGTTCTATTCTACCGTAACGAAAAGATATTAAACGAAGAAAGGTGTTTTGAAAGAAATTGATTTTACTTGATCTTTCATGATCGATGAATCTTTCATTTATAAAGGGAATAAAAAAAAACTATAAATAAATAAAAATAAAAAGGAAACAGAAGAAAGAATGAAAGAAAAGGAAAAAAAGAAAGAAAAAAGAAAGAAAGAAAGAAAGAAAGAAAGAAAGAAAGAAAGAAATGCTTTACCTTCTTCATGTTCGGAATCCGGTTGTCCGTTAAGTATGCTGTCGAGAGCAGGATGTGTCCATGGATTGTGCACTAGAGCTATCAAGGCGGTACACCTGAGTGCAGCGGGGTGTTGCACCAGGTGAGACGCGCACCTCTGCAATGTTACGCTGAGGTGCGTCTTCGTGGCGGGTGACAACTTTGGCCACTCCCCGCGCAATACCAGTTTTAATGTATGTCTATAAAAATATATTTATATATATATATATATGTGTGTGTGTGTGTGTATGCATGTATTTGTGTATAGATATATATGTATATCTGTATGATAAAACATTTCGAGTATAAAATAATGACGAATGAATCAACGTAAAAATAATATTAATGGCCAAGAATATAATATATTATTTTAAACATTTAACTCACTTGTGAGCCCATTCTATGAGAGACTGGGTGGCCTCTGGCGTTGCCCCAGGAATGAAATTGGTGACATGCTCCCAGGCAGACAAAAGTGCATTCACCTTGTCGCCGTACTTCTTTTTGCTGTCACTCAATGTCGCTTCAAGCCCCTGAAAATTGACGGTATCATGTAATAATTCGATTGATCATAGATAACAAACGAAGAATAATAATAATAATAACAATAATAATAATAATAATAATAATAATAATAATAATAATAATAATAATAATAATAATAAATGGAAGAAGTAGAAGAAAAAGAAGAAATTGTATTTTAAGATTATATTATTTTAAGACTATTAAATCCATAAAGATTAATTTCATAAAAAAAAAAACATTTAGTTATCCACTTTATATTCCTTTATGTCTTTTATCCTTTTGTACTTATTTCAAATAATCGAATAAATATTTATTGTTATTCAATAACGAGCCAATCAGCACGATTTTCGTGTCGAACGAGCGAGTACTTCTCTCTAACACAACTTCAAAGAAACGTTCTATCGGCAATGATGTTTATGAAAGATAACGTATAGCTTCGTCGAGTATTAAATAATATCGTTAAATGTCCGCTATTAGTTCATTAGTTAATTAAAAGGAAGAAGAAGAAGAAGTAGAAGTAGAAATAGAAGTAGAAGAAGAAGAAGAAGTAGAAGTAGAAATAGAAGTAGAAGAAGAAGTAGAAGTAGAAATAGAAGAAGTAGAAGAAGTAGAAGAAGAAATAGAGAAAGTAGAAGTAGAAGTAGAAATAGAAGAAGTAGAAGAAGCAGAAGAAGAAATAGAGAAAATAGAAGTTGAATTAGAAGGAGAATAAGTGATAAATGAAATATATATCGCACGCATCCGTCGAACAAAATTTTCTTTCAAAAAAAAAAAAAAAAAAGAAAAAAAAAAAAAAAAAAAAAAGAAAAAGAAAAAGAAAAAAAAGAAAAAAAAATCAATATTTATAACCCAGCAATTTAATTATATTTACAAAGAAACAAAGGGATGAGTATGTTAAAATGAGCTTTACAAACTTCACGAAAATCGAAACAAAAATTCCTTTCTCGTTCATTCGTTCATTCGTTCGTTCGTTAGTTCATTCGTTCGTTCGTTAGTTCGTTCATTAAGGACAATACATCGCGATGATAATTCTCGGGTGTAACGATTAATTACACGCTAAGGAAATTAATCCTTTCGAAGTTAGCTAATACAACGTCGATAGTCGAAAATGTGGTTTGCGCGTGAGGGAACAACGTGTATGCCGATTCGATCGAACCGAACCGAACCAAACCAAACCAAACCAAACCAACCCAATCCCCCGTCCTTCCCTTTCCCTACCCTTCACCCTTTCCTTTTCCCTTTCCCCTTTCGTTCACCTCCCCTATCCTACGCTTTTCGCGCTTCGACCGCAAATATCGGTGAAACGAGATGAATTTCGTGCTTGGACTCACCGCTTTACATTCATTGGCTAAATACCAATTCGTATTTTCCCTTGATTCTTATATTATATATATATATATATGTGTGTATGCATATATGAAAGCATAGAATATCTATTTTTATTTCCCCCCTCCCCCCTCTCCCACAACCTCTCTCTCTCTCTCTCTCTCTCTCTCTCTCTCTCTCTCTCTCTCTCTCTCTCTCTCTCTCTTTCTCTCTTTTTCTCTCTTAACATACGAATTAACTCACGCGCTGATTAGATTCAGAAAGTTAACGCATATTACGAAGAGTTCTCAAGATAAATATAATTGTAGATAGTTAATGAATTATTTAAAATTTTTAATTGACAACTGCATAGTATGTATTCTGAAGCATTTCACGAGACATTAAATCTATGTAAAAATTAAATAGAGAGAGAGAGAGAGAGAGAGAGAGAGAGAGAGAGAGAGAGAGAGAATCACATATGTATAATTGGGCAATGACTTACAATTTCCCCATTTAATCCAATAATGCGAGTAGTTTTGCTTCGCTATGTTTATATGTAATGTTATCATCGATGTATGCGTTACGTTCTACCATTACATCGAATGCTTTTAAAACTTGTTGCAGAATTAATGTTGTAAATGTATAACGAAGAAAGGACGATATTAATCCCTTTTATTTCCTCCCAACCCCTACCCCGCCTGACCCAGCCCACCCCAAACCATTCCCAATCAACCTCGAAATTTCTCTCCTTCTAATAAAATTTTGAATCATTTTCTTTGATAATTATTTTCCAATATATCATTACAGAAACGAAAATAATTGTTTATTATTATGTATTGTTGTAATTATAAATAATTTCGAAAATTCGTTGCTTGTGATATAGCGAAAAATTAATGTTTTTTTTTTCTTTTCTTAATATTTATATATTCATCTCTCTCCCCCCTCTCCCCCTCCCCTCTCTCTGTCTTTTTCTCATTATAATACGATAAAACATTATTTTGGCATTTCTCCAAGGAACAAGCATCTCTCGAGAGATATCCTAAATTAATTTTCGTGACGGAAAACAAAGAAGGAATAACAGAAATTTGTATATATATATATACTATTTTACTACAAACATATGCACGTAAGATTTCTTATATTCCGCACAAAAAAGATTCTTACGATGAATCCGGCTAAAGGATTATTTTTTCATTCTTTTTCGTAATGAAAGTCAACACTCCGTTTTACAAAAGAGTTGACATATACCTCTATATAGTACAGATCTGTTTCGCACTTATATTATCGAAACAATTGAAATGACAAATGGATTTCCATGATCGATTAAAAAGTTATTTTTCTTATCTAATTATCTTCGAGAGAAAAAATCATCACATAAGAAATAATTAAAAATTTATCTTGAACTATTTAAAAAAAAAAAGAAAAAAAAAAAAAAGGAAAATAAATAAATACATGCTATATGTAAATTTATAAAATTTCTAATAAATTTTAAAACAAAAAATGCGTATGCTAGAGATAAACATTATTTGAGATAAACAACATTTAATACTAGTAAAACGCGTTTAACAGAGAACCATCTTTCTTTTATTTATGAAGAAATCTCATCATTCAGTAAAATTGTCAAAGTTTAGAAAAAGCAATTTAAAAGTTCGTGACATCTTTGTCTTCTCGACGATAATATTAATACGTCTTAATTATGATTTATTTTTTCTCTTCTTCTCTCTCTCTCTCTCCCCCTCTCTCGACGATCGTATTTATTCTGACGAAACTTTCGATATTATCCAATAGAAAATGTTGCATGTAAAAAATAAAAAAGAAAAAAAAAATAAACAAATAAATAACTAAGAAGGATTCCATGTTTTATAATATAATAGTTTCGAGAAAATCGTGAATACGCTTGAATCAACGATCGAGTTGGTTTATGCAATGGGATTTCCATTCGTACATACAATCCATCACGCGAACGTTATATCTGGCATAGAAGTTGTAAAATAAGGACAACGACTAAATCACAATGTGTACGAGGAAGAAGAAGAATAAGAAGGAAGGAAAAAGGAAGAAAAGGAAGGCGGAAGAAAAGGAAAGGAGAAAAGAAGAAAGTAAGGAAGGAACGAAAGAGAAGAAGGAAGGAGACGGGTCGGAAATGAAATAAGAAAAGTTAACTATTTTGTTTAGCTATTAAACAGAAAAATGGAAGATCGGATTTTATCGAAAAGAAATTCATGAATCTAAAGAGAATGTAGGTGTATATATATAAAGATAATAATAATAAGAAAAGCAAAAGAAATAAAAAAAAAAAGAAAGAAAGAAAGAAAGAAAAATTACTTAATTAATTAATAAACAAACAAACAAATAAATAAATGATAAAAAGTTATTGAACCTGTGTCCCCACCACGTACAAATTTTGCACGTGCGAAGACATTAAGAGCTGTGTCAATCTACACGTCTCGTACACTCTGGCACAGTTGGTAATATATGAAGAATCGAATAAGAGCACGTGTATTATCGTGTATGTTTTAATAACAACTTCTAAAATAGTTGTCATGGTAAAGGACAAAACGACGTATATTAACGTTTGTCTTCCTTCTCATATATCTTTTCTTAATGGATGACGATGACGATGACGACGACGACGAAGGTTTAATACTATTGTCATTGATAATAGTGTTCTTGGTAACACCGGATATTGATATGGCGTGGTTATGGCGGCTATGGTGGTGGCGGTGGTAGTGGTAGAGATGCTGGTGGTGACGATGGTGGTGGCGGTGGTAGTGTTACCAGGAGCTTCCTGCTCCTGGAAAACATCAGCGACTTTTCTTTCTTTCCCTTTCACTTTCTCTCTCTCTCTCTTTTTTTTTTGATTCTAGCTTGCAGTTCCTTCAGATGGACCAACACAATACCTTTCCGGGCTCACAATCGCTAAGCCGAGAAGAAGCGAAGAGGAATGCTACGACACTACGAATCAACTACCAATGATGGCGATTGCTACGCCTTTACCGTCTGCAACCGACGATAATTTTGACATATGAAATTCTCTCTGATTTTTTTTTCTTTCTTTTACACGAGGGTGCTTCGTTTCATCGTTAATCTCGTTTCTTACGAGAATCTCTTCGAATCTTTACAATTTTTTTTTTTTTTTAAGTCATACACGAATTTTAATAACAACAACAACAACAGCAATAATAATGATAATAATAATAATAATAATAATAATAATAATAATAATAATAATAATAATAATAATAATAATAATAATAATAATAATAATAATAATAATAATAATAATAATAATAATAATAATAATAATAATAATAATAATAATAATAATAATAATAATAATAATAATAATAATAATAATAATAACAACAATAATAATAACAAGAAGAAAAAGAAGAGCAAGAAGAAATAAAAGAATAAATAAATAAAAAGAAACAAAAAATGGACGATGTATATTAACTGGATTATTCGATCGGCCAAGGTCGTCTAGTTATTTTAAAAAAATAGTTGTTATTTAGCCTGTCTTTTTATTTATTTATTTATTTTTTTTTTTTAAATAACACGCTACGTGACATTTAAATTCACCCTGTGTTCTCTCGTGTGCGACAAGATCACACCTTCTTTGGCAGCTTGAACAATTTGATTTTCTAATCTACACGCATGAATGGAATTTTGATATTAACTCATTATTGATGGGATACGTGAATCCCCCCCCCCCCCAAAAAAAAACAACGCTAATAGTAGCGTCATTATTAATTTTGAGGATCTAGTATAAAACTGAGAGATATACTAGAAAATATTGAAAAATGAGATTTTTATTAATTTTGATAACTCCTGATCTATAAAATTATTCATTAATTTATAACTTTACATGGGCAAAATTGTTTACCTATTAAATAAAATATTTAATAATATACGAACAATTTTTCTAGAACTTATTTTTTAGTATTTTTCTTTTATTTTTATTTCTCTTTTTACATATCTTCTCTTAAAGTTATTTCTTTTTTAATTCAATTTAAAGTTAACCATACAGAAAAAAACTTTGTTCCTAGAGAAAGTTGCACTATCATATTAATAAAAAAAACTACCAGTCTTAATAACGTAATTTTTATTGAAACATTACTTTTGATAAAGGTAAATATTTCATAACGCCATTGTTCTTTACAACTTTCTTGCACTCTTCCCTCAATTGTAATAAACTTAATTTTTAATAAAAGATTTCATTTAATAAAAAAATATTTACATTATTTTTAATAGGTGCATACATATTTGACATATTCTCCCAAAAATCGGAATTGAACCAAAATATATTTCACAGTATATCATCAACAATGTATTAATCATGAAAATCAAACGATAAGAAATGTAAAACATGATTAATATTTGATGGATAGTTTTATTTATATTTTATTTCATTTTTTTTTCCTCCCCTTCAATAGGTATTACTTTCATTTCAATTTTAAATGCTTTTATGAACGTTTCGTTTAGAGTTGTTTGTATAAAAAGTAATAAAAAAATACCAGAGAATAACAATATAACAACACTAATATTAATAATAATAAAAATAACAGCAACCAGAATAACAACAATAACAACAAAATAGTATTATTAATAATAATAATAATAATAATAATACTCCCGGTTATATGGTCAATACCAATCTCGATTTAAATATCTCTTTCCTTTCGGTTTCGTAATAGTATTGACACATACGTCATCGTTCTAATTGGCTGTCAGAATTGGTAGAATGGAATTTCAAAGTTCAAACTTTTAGCTCAATAAATTCCATACGGATAATTCTTGATTTGGCCTATAGAATAACCAAGCTGATCTATTTTTATGTTTGAAAGGGATAAGCGCGTTTATCGAATAAAAATAAAAGAAAGGAAAGAAAGAAAGAAAGAAAGAAAGAAAGAAAGAAAGAAAGAAACAAACAAACAAATAAAAAACCAATGATAATATATATTTACGTAAAATCTCCGTTCTTTCCATTGACTCGTTTTAATATAAGAATACGATATTTTTAATCGATATCAAGCTTAAAACGGATTATTTATCAAATCCATTTTCTCAATTTTCAGATATAAATTTTATGTATCTATGTATTTTTAATCGCGTTAAAAAATATCTCCCAAGTAATATGAGAGATAAAATCGATTTTAATAATAAAAGAAAATAATTAACTTTATTTTTCTTTTTCTTTTTTTTTTTTTTTTTTTTTACCGTGATAATAATAATTAAAAATAGTTTAACGAGTCTTACCGTATTATTGGGGCAATTTTTTAAAATAATTATTTCGTATAGATAATAATTCGAATTATTTTCAACATTATAAATATTTGGTAAACTCGTTAATATATATTTATATATGTATATATATTTTTTTTAGATAAAAAATACACAATTATATATATATAAATTATATGAAATTATTGAAGCCATCAATTTAAAAGAAAGAAAGAAAGAAAGGAAAAAAAAAGTTTTTCATTAAAGACATATATTAATATTGACAGTATAAATCGAACGCATACAATAAAGTATTTTTATATTTTATTTTGATTATTATATCATATTAATCTTTTAGCAATAATTCAATTATTCTCTTCTTCGAAATGATAACAAAAATAGAAATGAAGTTTTAATGTTCCTATAAAAATCGTGAACTATATTATATTGCCCATTTAAACATTTATCTATGCACGTATTATATATAAAAAAGTGTAGAAAAGAAAAGAAGAGAAGGAAAGAAAGGAAGAGAAAAGAAATAAAAAGAAAAGAAAAGAAAAGAAAAGAAAAAAGAAAGGCAAGAAAACATGAAATAAGAGGAAAAAAAAAAAGAAACAATAGAAAAATAAGGAAAAATATCAGATTGAGAATTTACTTAAAAAGTATAAATCCTATACTCTTCTTAGTAAGTAAAAAAGTACACGTGCACAAACATACTCTTCGTTCGATCGTTCTTTTCTTTAACAAAAAGTAGAATATTCTTATGGAAGTAGAACTAACGATGCGATTCAGTTTCAATAAAATAAAAACGTTTCTCTACGTTTATCTTTTTTCTTGTTCTTCTTCTTCTTCTTCTTCTAACCTTTCGTTTTTTTATTCTCGCTTCTTCCCTTTTTCTTCTTCTTCTTCATCTTTATTTTTTTTCTTTCCTTTTCTTTTTTATACTACTCCCATATGTAGAAATTCTTTCAATGAACATGTAATTTCTCAATCGCTTAGCGAAACATATCTTTCTACTTACCGACGATATTTAATGCGATATACGAACGTCCCTGACGTTTTCAACCTTTTCAAGCACGAAAGAAAAAGCTTCTCTGATTGTCTTTCGTATTTCAATTTAGTCGAGTAAATTTCACGTGATTGTTGATATATACATAGATGTGTATATGCGTATGCGTATACGATAAAACCTTCGTCTCGTTGATTTCCTTTTACATAAGATTAATCAGTCATTTCCTCTCTCTCTCTCTTCTTTTTTTTAGGAACGATCTTTTTATTTTTGAGGAAAGACAATTATTCCCGTCACCATCTTACAAAATGAAAACAAATCTTCCTCTTATTCCTCCTTCCCTAGCATAATTTTCTATCCACAGCTTATGTATCGATTTTGATTTGTAGCATTCTTTTTGTTTACACTGAATATATATGTATATATATATATATATATATATATATATATATATATATGATTATGTATACAGGTTCATTAGATATGTATTATGCGTCAAATTTACACGACTTACATATGTATATACGTACGAATAAGTATTTTCTTCCTGTTTCGAGAGGCGATCAGAAGAACGTGATCGAGAATAAAAAGATGTAAAGTGATTCACGACACGTTTGTTAAACGCTATTATCTTCGATTATCTTTGAAATCATTTCATATATCTTCGTTTTCAAGCGCATGTTATGTAATAAAATAGAATTATTCAAATATTTCTCTATATGAAGTTACATTATAATTTATAAGTTTATATGAATCCATCATAGCAAAGTTTTATCTATATATATAAATAAATATACAAATATATATATATATATATAAATAATTATCTTTATGATAATTATATATTTTATGATACTTTATATTTGCTGTATATATTTATATATTTTATATATATATATATTATAGTATTACGTACTATCACAATAACAAATATATTATATATATACATATACATGCTGTATAATTTATAATGCTTTACATTTGCCATATATACATATATACATACATACATATATACACACACACACTCATATATGCATGCTGTGTCATGTTTTTAAATTTCGTATGAATAATATTTTTGTACGTATGAACATGCACGCGCGCGCGCGCGCGCGCACACACACACATACAGACAGAACGATACTCAAATGAGTGGCTCATGTAATGTCGAGTTCCAATTCTCGATAAATATCGAAACGGTCGCTGCAGTTGCATTTCCGTTGCCAAGAGTATCGTTGCTTCAAAACATTCTTTTTTTTCTTGCATCGTAAAATATATTTATATTGAACTTACGATCGAATATATATATATATATATATATATATATATATATATGTTTATATATATATATATATGTTTATATATATATATATATATATATATTTATATATATGCACACGTATATGTCCGTTGACAGTCCGCACAGTTCAATTTTTTCCGTGCAAATTGAACAGCACAGTTCGACCATTGAGTACAAATTCAAGCGAGAGGCTAACTTCCCACTCTCGTATTATTTTCGTCCGGCAATATTCTATGCTGTAAATTTAAAAGTTAAATGCGTGAATAGAATACATATACCTCTGTGATTCTATTTTATAAAGTAAAATAAAATAAAATAAAATAAAATTAAATAAAATAAAATAATAATAAAAAAAAAAAAAAGGATCAGACACAATATTTTGAAAAACAGAAGTTGCGTGTCATCACCTCGAAATAGAATCCACGAATTTAACTTTTCTTTTTTTATTTCTCGTTTTTTTTTCCTTTTTTTCTTTTTTCCCTTATGATATAACATGATGACTATTATTAAAAAGAAAAGAGTAAATATAACTATTTCGAGACAGCAAATTATTAAAAACGATACAATTAATGTTCATGTATATATATATATATATATATATATATATATATATATGTATATACAAATATAATACTTGTGTATTTTTGGTAAAATATTTTTTAACGAGATAAAATTAACTCTCTGCCAATAGGGTTTTATTCTTTTTTCATTTTTTGTGTCTTTTTTTTTTTTTTTTTTTTTTTTTTACAACGATTAAAAAACAAAGAAGTCTTTTAAAGGGATTTATCGCTTTTTTCCTCGTTTCGACAAAGGACCACTTGTTGCTATGTCGCAATCGATAATCTTAACCTGGTATTAATTAAGGTCGAATCATTGAAACGTTTTGACAACTCTCCTTTCTCTTTCTTTCTTTTTTTTCTTTATTCTAAATTTCTTTTTTCTTCTTCATTCCTTTCGTCGATTTTGTTTCGGATATATTTTTTTCTCTCATGGAAAATTCTATGTGTATAAATCGACGAAATAAAATGAACTTTTTGTAACATGATTTAACTAGTATACTCTAATTGTATATTCTATTGTATATTCTATTATAGTATATTATAATAATATACTAAATAACAGAAAGAGAGAGAGAGAGAGAGAGAGAGAGAGAGAGAGAGAGAGAGAGAATATTATACTATACTATTATATTAAAAGTTTCACATTACATAATTTCTGTTATTAGAAAGAACAAAAAAATTAGGCCATAAAGAATGAACAAATTCATTGAATATTTTATCTTCGTAATAATAATAATATTGATAGTATATGCAATAGTAGCAATACTAATGGTGATAGTATATACTGTATTAGTTTTTATAGATACTCGTATACATACTTCTTTTCATGCTAACATAAAACAAAGCAAAGCTAATAGCCGGAAAATGATTCTTTTCTTCTTTCGTTCTCTCTCTCTCTCTCTCTCCCTCCCTCCCCCTTCTTGTTCCAACAAGTTTGAAAACGAGACCGAAGGTGCATTTAACCCCATAGTATAAAAGTACTCTTCTTCTCGCCCTTCCCTCGAGATTAGACGATCGTGGCCGGTAATGAGCTTTCTAGGCTCCAAGACTAAACGCATTATTCGAAAACTTAAGCTTCGCAAGCACTACGTTTTCTTATATCGATTCCTTTCCATCGAAAGTATTTGTTAGAAACCTTCTATCGTTTTCTCGAAGCAGGAAGAATTTTATCGAACACAAAATTGAGCTTCGATCGTTTAATATATCTTTGTTATGAATATGAGCAAAAAAAAGGCAATTATCAAATGAATTAGAGATCACTGGAAAAAAAAAAAAGATATTTATAATACTTTTTATATTTCCTTCCGCCTCCTATCCCCTTCGACAAACAAAATTAATCAAATTTATTTACAACTTTTATTTGCTTCTATTTTGCAATCAAATTCATAACGCCGATGCATTTCTTACGAGCCACTAAACGAACAAACGATCGTACTATTTGTCGTAGTTTTACGACAAATAAAGTCGATCGATCTCTAGGGAAAGATCGTTGAACAAAAAAATAAAAAGAATCTTCGCTTTCGATCTTAAAAGAGAGTAAAATAAAAAAAAAAAGAAAAAGAAGAAGAAGAAGAATAAAAAAGGAAAAAGAAAATTTTGGTTTTAAAGCAATCATTGCATATTTTCTAAAATACAACGTACTATTACTGATTATGTACGTATAGGTATATAAATAGAATTTTTGTCTCTTATTTAAAAAAAGAAAAAGAAAAAGAAAGAAAAGAAAGAAAGTTTTTATAGAGAATAATCGATATCGCATCATTTTGTATTCTAAAATATAATGCACTATACGTATAAAATAAAACGCTTCTACAGAAAGGAATATCAAACTAAATTAAAAAGAGAGAAAAAAAAAGAAGACTTGAATAAAGCAACCATTGTTATCCAGTATTTCCTTATAAAAAAAAAAAAAAAAAAAAAAAGAACAAAAAATATAAAAGAAGAAAATACTGTGGATATTAAACAACACTTCTGTTTATAATTTTAAGTAAAAATAAAAATAAACAAATAAACAAATAAAAAGATGAATAAAGTTTTAACAGAAAACAATCGCAATCGTTATTACACAATATTTTCTAAAATCCAATTTACTGTATTTATTAAACAACAATGCTTTTTCTAATTTTCCTTCGACATCGGAAAAAAAAATAATCGTATTTATAATCGGACGAAATAAAAAAAAAAAAAAAAAAAAAAATATATATATATATATAGAAAGGAAGCGAAAAAAAGAAAAATGGAGAAAAAAAAGAAGTACGTCTTATCATCGGCTACACTCCATAATTTTTTCTTTTCCTCTCTACTATAGCTTATTTTTCTAATCATCACCTTTTGCATATTTACACTCAACTAATCTCTCACATTGAATATTCATAAAGGACGAGTTTTCAAAGAGTATTCATGCAACTTTTTTTTTTTATTTTTTTTGTTTCTTTTGTCTATTTTCCTTTTTTTTCGTTTACTATTAAAAATCAGTTTTATAAATATTAGAAAGGATTCTCAATTCTAATACCACAAATATCGTGGTTTGAAGATGTTTCTTTTTTCTCTCTTTTTTCTTTTTTTTTTTTTTTGTTTTTTCTTTTCTCTTTTTTCTTTTTGGAAACGTGGGTCACTTTCAAGCTCGATAATCTCTCTCTCAGGAACATTCATAAGTATCGTATAACCGAAAGTACCATGTGAGTGAGTTTTTTTGTGAGTAGGTCAAGGCGATAAGGACCGGTTATATTTATATCGTAAGCCTAGGTCAAGGTCAATGAAAGATAATGAACTGTAAGATCACACTTTCTCGATATATGTATATTTATGAACATTATACAACATTTTTAATGTTATGTTTGCGTGTGTTATACATATTTATAAATACACATATGTATACAGTCCATTACGCGCAAGCGCATACACGTATTCACACAAACACAGGCGAGGAGGAGGGGGAATGTTTTAAAAATGTTTTAAAAATGAACCTTAGTCAACGCTATCAGTTTTCCGTCGGAAATAAACGTTAATATAATAAATATACTATTTCGTTTCCTATATTGTTTCTACATTCGTCCTCTCTATAAAAAGAAACCATCCCAAAGCTTTACACGAAGTGACGGATAAAGATAAGAAAGCATATTCCTTTTTTTATCTTTTTATATTATATATCAATTTCAAACAATTTTATTTTATTTTTGTAAATTTGTTAAGTTTGACTATGGTCCATCCTGTACAATTTTAAATTTTCGAAAAATATTGGTTCAATACTAATTGCACAAAAAATTGTATAAATATTATTTCAAAGGAATCTCGATGAAATATACAAGTTAATATAAATTTAAATTTCATTCAATGGAATCCTGCAAATGTACCGCATACAGTTTCATTTAAACGTATCAAATTTTCACGTGAAACGGCATCCCAATTTTTCTATGGTTTTAAAGTATGTATCTTATAACAAGGTTTTCATCATGTAACACAAAATGCATTCGTCTAAATAGTATTCTACGTAATTTCTCAAAAGACCGTTAATATTAATTATTAATCGTATTATAAAAGAGTTGCTTGTATATAGGTATATAGAGAAAGAGAAAGATAGATAAAGAAACAGAGATAGAGATAGAGATAGAGATAGATAGAGACAGAAAAAGAGAAAGAGAGAGAGAAAAAGAGAAAAAATTGTCCTTCGGGATTTACGTAGTTCGTTCGCACTTACATTCTCTTTTGTAAAATGAAATGATTACGAACATTCCGAATTGTTCCCGAACAAATGGTTGGGAACAATTTTATCGCACTGCGATATGAAAAAAGCTATAAATATGCGTGTTTCACACTTATATTAAAAAAAAAAAAAAAAAAAAAAAAAAAAAAAAAAAATTGTCTAGAGAGAATAAAAGCTTTACGGTATTTTCTTCCTTGTCTGTCTCTCTCTCTCTCTCTTTCTTTCTCTCTCTCTCTCTCTCTCTCTCTCTCTCTCTCTCTCTCTCTCTCTCTCTCTCTCTCTCTCTCCCCGTATTCTTTCCTCGCGTGTGGGCGCAATAGTTTTCCAGAAAATCATTGTTAGATTTCAAATTAATATTCAACATTTGCCGTGACTCAGATATGCTTCATATTAAAGAAGTTATGTTAGAAAAAGAGAAAGAGAGAGAGAGAGAGAGAGAGAGAATATACATCCTTGACGATTAGAAGGAAAAAAACGAGCCACACGAAAGCGTTAGTTTTCATCTAAAAGTTTATATGAAGAACGCCTCGTCAAAATTTCCTCCTTATTTCCAATTTCCAAGAGTTAAGAGTAACCGCCACTTGTCTTCTTTTCGCAACGAGAGAACGAACAAGTATATTTGTTTTATTATCTTTAAGAAAACAGAAAAGTAACAAAATAAGGAAGAAAAAGAAAAACTTAAAAAGGATCGAAAAATCCTTAAAATTTTACACAAATATTAATTAAAGAGAAAAAGATGTTTGAAAGAGAAAGAGAGAGAGAAAGACACAAAGAAGAGAGCAAGAATGAGAGAAGAAAAAAAACCTTTAACAATAGACAAAAGTAAAGAAGAGAAAAGCGTCATCCCCTTTAAGCTTTCGTAACATCCTCTTGCTTGGCGTGACGTGCTGCTGCTTGGCACAGTGATGGCGAAGGAATGAAGAGGGGTAGTAGGAGGGGATACAGGATGAGAGAACACTACTTTTACGCCCTCTCTTACTAGTTCAGACTCGGTTCACAAGCGCGTTTTTAACTCGACTAACGGAATAATGGTGTTTAAAAAAAAAAAAAAAAAAAAGAAAACTAAAAAAAAAAGGAAAAAAGAGAAAAGTAAAAAAAGAAAAAAAAACACGGATGTTAGTGCGTTCTATATTTCGAATCAAGTCACATACATTTTTCTTTTTTTTTTTTTCTTTTTTTGAGACAATAATTAATGCTCATTTGATATATTAAATTTATCCGAATTTCTCTCTCTCTCTCTCTCTCTCTCTCTCTCTCTCTCTCTCTCTCTCTCTCTCTTTCTTTCTTTCTTTCTCTCTCTCTCTCTTTCTCTCTTTCTCCTCCCTCCTTCTTCCCTCTCTTTCTCGGAACAAACGTGATGACATTGCAAGGACACATACATTCTTAACACTTTGTCTGACCCAATTTTCGTTGTTTCTTTTGTCTAATAACAAAAATTAACAATTACATAATATGAAGATATAACTCATATTACTACAATTATACTATATAATTGTATATAATATATATATATATATATATTATATACAATTATATATATCTATATATAATTATATATATATATCTATATATAATTATATATATATATCTATATATAATTATATATATATATATCTATATATAATTATATATATATATATATCTATATATATATATAATTATATATATCTATATCTAATTAATATTATAATACTTTATATTCAATCAGTTATAACATAATATTATACAGTATAATAATATTAATTACTTTTAATTATATTATCCTTTTTAGCTATCATTTGTTCTTTTTTTCGGCAATATTCAATTTCTACCAATTGATAATATACAGTCATTCACGTTTCTTCATTAGATCGTGACCAATGTGATCTAAATTCTAAGCCGAATCACGTTCATTATACGATTTCGATAGGCCGGTAACGAGCAAAGATGTACCTCTTGTATCGTCGAGATTAAACGATGTACTCGTCACGATTAAACGATGACGCATTTACGCGTTTTATAACAAAGAATTGAACATATGTGTCCAGTTGTCGAATGCTTTTGTGTAACGGCGTTGTGACAAATATGTAATTAAAATCAATTTTTTTTAAAACGAAATTCCATTACAGAACATGATTTAATAATTAATATAAATAATGAAGTGTACATATGTATTATAAAAAAGAGCGCGCGTATATGCATATATTTGTAAGTATAATATATTTTAATGGTCCACAATAAGTAACACCGAATTTATGATAAGTGATATAATTATTTATATATAATATTTCTTATTTACATATATATATATATATATATATTATATATAAACTTTATATATATATATTAAAGATATTTATTTATACAAATGCATTTTACTGATTTCTAACATCTTAATATTTTATTATTATAGAGCCATTATTGCAATAATATAAAACATAATTATATTGCAATAATATAAAAATAAAACAAAAACTTGACTATTCGAAATTAAAAAGGAAAAATATATGAAACGTTTCGATTTGAATTTCTATAATGTATATATATTACAATATTGTACAATGTAAACATAATACAATAATGCATATAACTTTATGGTAATGTTCATCGATTAATTATCGGCTCGTGAAAATATTATACAATAATCTAACGAAGAGAAATAATAGTTAATAGTGGTAATAATACGTGAAGAGAGAAAAAGAGAGAAAGAGGAATACAGAGATAGTGAAAAAAAGATAGAGAGAGGGGGGGAGAAATTGTGCAACGATGTCTAACGCAGTAGGCACTTTTTAATTACCTCGGATTACTTACGGATTGTAATATCCGATATTGTATTAGGTTTACCATCCGAATTACGTAAATTAATAATCTACCCCTTCGTAACATTCGTAGCTATTTAATACGTAAGCAACGTTATAATTGCAGGCGTTCTACTCACTCAGATAATTAATGCCAATATCATGTTGAGACGTATACACTGGGAAATAGCATATATCATTTTTAATAGGCCTGTTCACGAAAATGAAATTATGATATATATATATAGATCAATCAACGCGATTGTTTTTTGATTAAAAATAGATACGTAAGCTAATTCGTAACTTTAAAATAAAACGATACGCATCGATTCGATCGATCCAACGATAATAATCAATGACAATCAATAAATTTTACATTAATGAATTTCTAATAAATTTTTTTTTCTTTTTTCTTTTTTTCTTACGACGAGCTATAACTGAAGGTTTCTTTTACGAATATAAAATATACCACTATAAACTTCATCTTTTCTAGGAGGAAACGCAAGTCGATACGATCGATTAATAATGTCGACCATATCAGCGGTGACGCATTAACGAGCAAACATAACGGTTAGCAAACGTTGTACAAGTAATTACGATGTCGTTACCCTGAGTCGAGTCGACGATGTTAAATCGACTCGACGATCCCCAATAGACAGGTATCCTTGTTTCTAATAGGAATAAAAAAATAAAAAATGAAAAAAAAAAAAAAAAAAAAAAAAAAAGAAACAATTTAAAAAAAAGAAAAGAGCAATGAAAAGACATAAAAACCAAATAAATTATCAAAGTGTGTACCATAATCATACTCCATAATCATCAAAGAATGAAATCGTTGAAAATCTCTCTTTATAATATGGATGCTAGACGAGAAGTAAACGAAGAATAAATGAAGAATGACTTTCTACATATATATAAATATATGTACATAGATATATATATGAGCATGTATGTATGTATATATGTATGTATGTATGTATGTATGTATGTATGTATGTATGTATGTATGTATGCATGTATGTATGTATGTATGTATGCATGTATGTATGTATGTATGTATGCATTTCACGTGGTTGTCTTTCAGAGATGGTTTCAAGCATCGGTGCGTTCTCGAGTCTATTACTTGAACCGTATAAAATGTAGGGCGTTCTATTTCTCGAGTAAACACAGTAACGTTACTCGGAGCACGAAATCGTGCGACTTAACGTGAAACACAGACTGACGAAATAGCGAAACGAGAAGGGAGAGGAAGAAGAGAAAAAAGAGGATAAGAAGGAAAAGGAGAAAAAGGAAAAGGGAATGAATGAGGGATGAACCTCCTGTCTTTCTTTACTCTTCAATGACACGTTCTCTCCATGCTAGAGAAAAGAAATAAACGAATAACCGACGATTATATCACATTGTTTATGGATCTTAAAAAAGATTTCGTATCTTGTATTTATGTCATGTAAAAATTTGAAAAAATATTTCATATTTTATCGTCCGAAGATATTAATTTTTATTTTATATCCGAAAATATTTTCATGATTTTTTTTTCTTTTTTTTTCTTTTTTTTTTTTTTTTTTTTTTTTTTGTTTTATAATTATCAGTTTATAATATACTTAGTATAGTATAAGTTATATTCACTATAGTAATAGTTATGCTATTATTAATTATGTTATCATATGTATAATATATATTATAAAATAATTTATATTATAATTAGTATTAATAGAATAATAGTATTACATGATATTATATACAGTATTTATTAATATTATAGTATTGTTACACTAATATTAATTATATATAATATAATATAATATAATATAATATAATATAATATAATATAATATAATATAATATAATATAATATAATATAATATAATATAATATAATATAATATAATATAATTCTCTCTTTCTCTCTCCTCCTCAATACAGTATAGAAAGTATTGACTTATATTAGTATTATATTGTATAATTATAAACATATTCTTAGTATAATATAATTATTTACTATAAGAATTTACTTAATATGTGATATAATTATATTAATACTTTCACACACACAGATAAAAAAAAATTGGATTATACAAGATTAAACTTTCAAACGGACTATAAAGAAAGAAATGAAGATAGGAATTAAATGAAAAAAATATTTTTCCTGACCATATCGAAACAACACAACAATACGATCGATATAAAAATAAAATAAGAGGTATAAAAATCAAATAAAATAAAATCGAACAAAACCAAACCAAAACCAAACCAAACTAAATCAAATAGAACCGAACCGAACCGAACCGAACCGAACCGTAGAAAACTTTGCTAAGATGACGTGCCCGTGCCTGCGCACGCCCTCTCGGCCACACATATGAATCACATGTACAAGTATCTCCCCTCCTTTTGAAAGCACTCACATAGATACATACATATATATAATGTCGCTGTCCGTATAATGCACCGTGCAAGCTGTCTGTATTCGTTACCCCGTCACGAAAGCCCAAAGACCCAGAACGTTTGGTGCACCCTATATACTGTATAGCAGACCGCACGATTCTCTCTCTCTTTCTCTCTTTCTCTCTCTCTCTCTCTCTCTCTCTCTCTCTCTCTCTCTCTCTCTTTCTCTCTCTCGCTCTCTCTCACAAGCAGCCCTTCGTAATCCAACTGGAAACACATGGCGTCATCGCGTTCGAATGCCGAACATATGTATCGCATTGGGTTCCATCGAAACGGAGAACAAAAATCATCGGAATGATGCTGTCGATAACATATTCGTCGTTCTAATCATCTTCTATGCATATCCGATATTATACAAATTTACAACATTAATTTTATAGGTATAATAAATATATATATATATAACTATATACCTATTTATTCAATTCATCTTATTTTAAATCTTTATAATGCCATTTAATTTTGTAACTTTGTTCATTTAATTCTATTTTATCGTCAAAGAAATTCATTGTTATTTTATACCAGAAAATGCAAACATTTTCTTTTTTTTCAATATATATATATAAGCCATACTTATTATATTATATTAATATTAATATAGTATAGTATATTATATAGTATACCAAGTATAAATTTAATACAATAGTACAATTATATTAGTTAACATTATATATATATATATATATATATATATATATATATATATATAATATGCTTATAGATTCGGCAAAACAATTTTCTTGTCGGAATGCAATTTACTTAATCGGAAGCATTGTTTCTTCGTTCTATTACTCCCTTCTCCCACTTCCTCTTAGGAATTATAATGATCAAACGAATATCAATACTCCCTCATTCGTCTGATTTTCTCTTTCTTTCATCATCGTACTTATTTATATGTATAATAAACTTGCTCATCAGAAGACATTTATTTCTTTGAAATAATATTATTTAAATAGGAAGTATGGGAGGAGGAGTAGAGGAGGGAGGGATGCGGAGATTATTGAAAAATCATTCGTTAGTCGCAAGATCTCCATAATAGAATCGTGTCTAGTACTCTAGGACATTTAACATAATTCAAATCAACTGAATAATGCAACGTTAACTTCCATTGCTTACTTTGTCCTTCCCGTTTGCTACATAGCTTGCTTGCAGAGTGAAAAGGTATACAAAGTAAAATGTCAACCTATAAATACGACGCTATGAGAAGAAAATGACAAATAAATCGCAAGTGTGTGTGCGTATAACTTTGGAAATCATTTAAAGATATCTTTCAATGACACGTTATCAAAAGGTAGAATATATCATACGCAAGAAAACCTACTATAATACAATTACGTTCCATGTTTATATGGAATTATAAAATATTATATATAATTCATTGTCATTGAAAAATTGGGATTTCGTTTAACGTGAAAATTTTATGCGGTTTCAATTTCAAACATTACAATATTATGTTATAACAAAAATTTTCTCCTTCGTGATTTCGATATGTATTAATTTAATAAAAAGAAAAATAACATTAATAAAAAATGTATAAAAAAAAAAAAAAAACGAACAAATAAAAAAATAAAATAAATAAAATTTATCTGTGCATCAATATAAAAATAATCGTAATAAAACGTCGACAATAATATCGATCATATTGCATCGCAATATTATATTATGGATCTCTTTTATTTTATGGTAATGTTTAATTATGATTTGTGTATCGAAGGATATGTATCAATTTTTGTATCGTATTATAGGAAGATATTGCACAATTTTGTATAACTATATTATAGGAAATATATTCGTTACTTGATATATGTAACCAAAGGATATTTCAATTTCCTTCAAAGGAACACCATGAAATTTATTTCTCTCTTTCTCCCCTTTCTATTTCAGAAGTACGTTTTTATAAAACAAAAAAAAAAAAAAAAAAGAATAAAAAAGGAAAAAAGAGAGAGAGAGAGAAAGCATACTGACTCGGAACGAAGATTATCTAAATTAGAATCGGCTTTTCGTAATCCTTCCACGTGTTATATACCGACGATCGTTAGAGAAGCAGGAAACATATGGCGTGTTTTTCGTTGATCCGTGTTAACATTATTATTCGTCGAATATTTACACTTATGTATTCCTTTGATTTCTACATATGTGCGTACACATAAATGTATACATATTCTAAACATGTAAATACATTCATCTCGCAAAAGTATAATTAACATACAACCGTACCTTTGACGATATTTCATAGACGGAATGCATTATAGGACATGTCTCATGTTCAAGGTAACTCGATGAAAACGAGAAAAAACTTTTATGAACTTTAATGAATTAAACGAAGCGTCTAATATTTTCCAAGTTCTTGAATGAAATGCGTCAGGAACTTTTGAAATATCGTCCATGATACTGAGGACTTCAAAACGAACGTTTATCTTTAATGTTAAAAATAATTAATGTACTTAATAGAAACGATTAGGAACTTCACTTTCTGTCTACTTATTCTTATTGTTTGATGAGATAAAAAGGAGCGCTAAATATACGTTATCTTACTTTATCCAATTTATATATATATATGTATATATATATATATATATATATATATACACGAGAATGAGTGAGAAAGAAAGGTATATAGAAAACCTCCTTTCTTTGAATTGAAAAGCAAATCTTCTTCACGAAGAAGCTCTTTTGGCTTAAGTATTATCTCAATACTCGATTTAATTCTTTAAGAATGAAAATGTTGTTGGTATAAAGAACATCCTCGAACATCCTCGTCTCTGATATTAGATAAATTTCTAAAATATCTGTGAAGTTAATTCAAATCTTTTATAATAGTGCACTTCCTAATGTATCACTCTTCTTTTGTTATAATAATAAATGTACCACCTCGACTCTTGCTAAATGTTCATTCATATATACTTTGTCCTTATTTGCACACATTAATAATGATTGTAATTTACATTTTTGTTATGAACTTAGCTTAGTTAAACGTTTCGTTTTATTAGCTGTAAATCTGTTGAAAATGTTCAATAAAAATTATTTATAGGTTTAGCACTTTTTTTTTCAAAAAAAAAAAAAAAAAAAAACAAAAAAAAATAAAAAAAATAAAAAAATGTAACTAAATAATTTTAACAATAATGAATATATTTTTATCAATAAATAACATTCCATTACATAATATTATCGTTCATATATATATTTACTTTTTAATATTATAATTTTACGTATCGATATAAAAATCTCTTCAAACATTTTATGTTTCCGATTTTTCTTTTCTTTCGTTTATTGTTATTACTATTATTTTTCTAATCTTGACAGGTAATTTCCATTCAAAAAAAAAAACTATTTTTTTTTTCTTTTTTTAAATAAAATAAAAAAATTCATGCAGCGTGTACGGTTAATAAAAAATTACATATGAATGAGCACGGGGAGATTGAAATTTTCGATTCAAAATCGATTATTGATGAATGGATTCGTTTTTGATTGTTCGGTTTTATATTCGTAGATACTTTATAAAAATTTAATAAGATTGTTTTGACGTAATCGCCGAGAAAACATTTGTGATTGGACGCGGACTGAATTAGATGCACTGACCCTCTTTCATTCTTTAAAACGCGTTTACATTTAACACATAAAGATGAAATCAAACTCGAGTTGATCATAACGACGAATAGAATGAATCGACGATATTGATCGATTAGTTGGAAATAAATCGATCGGTTGGAAATAATTACTTATGTATTCCGAGGTTATTGATTGTTTCATTAATTTCCAAAGAAGACTCGGAAACATTCATAATAATACTTCCAATTCCCTGTATTTCAAGAAAAGGTATATGTAGATACATATAAGCAGCAACGTAAACAGATTCTTTCCGACATTCGTATTGACCAAACAAAACTGCCACTTCTTCATCGCTTCTTCATCGATGAAGAATAAAAACGTTCACTTTACGTAAATGAATAATAAAGTTTTTTTCTTTTTCATTTCTTTTTCATTTTTTTTTTATTTTTATTTTTTTTTTTCTTTCTTTTATATTTCTCTTTAATTGTTTTCTTATTTCTGAAAATAAAACACACATAAACGATCAAACACCCGCTCACTTTACTCTACGGGCTGGGCCAAAAATTCCTAAATGATATAAAATATTAATTATTCTTTGTGAAATTTCTTATTTTTGTTTTATTTCTTCCCCTCCCCCCCCCCCCGTCCAAATCGTAAGACCACAAGCCTAGATTATAAATCTCGAAAAAGAGTAATCGATTTGTAAAATTATTTGACAATTTTTGGGCTATTCTGTAATCTTGGAAAAAAAAAAAGAAGAAGAAGAAGAAAAAGAAATTTGAAAGGAACACTCGGTAGATTTATCATAAAGGATTCGCATGGACAAACGAGCCTGACTATTATCATGAATCATTTAAGAGAATTTCAACTAAGAGCAAACTTACAAAGCAGACTTATCCCTTATATCATACATTATTTATTCATTCTCTTATCGTTTAATAACCATTTAATAGATTTCAAAAGCATACCGATCTGATGAAACGACGTTTCGCTCAACACGAACTTTACTTCGAAGAGCCCTTAGACACAGGCTATATAGGTATAACTTGCACATTTCCTTTCCTTTCAGTCTAACGAAGGATAGAAAAGGGCTTATCGTTTATTAATCTTTAAGGGATAACAACGTTATACTTTTCCAGGAACATTAAAACGTTATGAAATATTATAAAATGATATAATACAAGTAAATGATTTATCTTCTCTTTTTTTCTTCACTTATCTTTTTCTACTTTATTTTTTATTTATTCATTTTATTTCTATTTTTATTTTTCTTTACAGTACTCATGAGATAATATTCATGAGTACTACAAAGAAACCTAATACTACTATTGTAGTATTCATGAGATAAAGAGGAAGCATAAATATGTAATGAAATATTACAAAATGATGTGATACAAATATTATTTTATGAGACTTATCTTTTATAGAGATTCTTTCTTTTTCTTTTTCTTTTTTCTTTTTCTTTTTTTTTCTTTTTCTTTCTTCATTCATTAACAAAGAATAATGATGGTGTACAACAATAAAATGATATTTCACAATATTACAGACTTCATTTTTATACTCTTTCATTTACTATTATTATCACTATTTCTCTTCTTCTCCCGCCCTCTTCTTTGCTATTCGGTAATAAGTTGTATTGGATTTTCTCTGACATGTGCCATAATCGATAATGCAGCGAATTGAATTTTGATCGAATTTCTATTCATTCGAAAGAATATGTAAATGTTCGTTAAATAAAAACAAACTGTGCATATTATTAATTGTTTGCTTTTCTCGTGTTTGCTTTAATATTATCTTTTAGTAATTTTATGCACCTACCATATTATTTGAAAAAAAAAAAAAAAATTATATATATATATATATATAATATATATATAAATATATAAAATATATAGAAAAACCAAAAATAAATATGAAACATTTGTTTAATCAATATTTATACTTTTCTTGAAAAAACATTTTTTATCTTTTATTACTAAATTAATAATTCTTCATGTGTTAATTAGTCAATATATAAATATTTATATATATTAGTTAAAAAAAAATTAATAATAATAATAATAATAATAATAATAATAATAGATTATTTATCGAATCGATCACAATTATATTGTTTTTTCTTTTTAGTTCATTCTTTCTTTTCGTTTCAAGAGTGTCGACATTAGAAATCTACAGATTGGCACGTATCCAAATCGGACGATACGTTCGTAAACAGGGGAGGGAAAAAGGGAAAAGAAGAAATGGGAAGGACAGTGGAAAAAGTAGAGAAGAAATTCGAGATGAGGAGGAAGAGGAGGTGGAGAAGAAGTAGGAAGAAAAAGACGTGGGAAAAAATAAGAGTCGAGAAAGCGTAAGGGAGGAGTATTATTTCCTTCTTCAAGAAGGATCGAGACTCGATCGGGAGTATTCGTCTAGTGACAAGGATGATTTCGTTCGACGAAGAAAAATGCAATTACCAGAGCGTCGTGCTGGCTCTGTCGATCGGCAGCTGCCTATTCTCTTCCTTTTTCCCCTCACCACTTTTCTCAATTCCACCCCCCTCTCTCCATCACTACTCCAAGAATTTATGATTTTTAAAGAATGAGCGATTCCATTCCTACGATTATATATATATATATATATATATATATATATATATATATATATATATCTTTAACTTTGTAATAAAATAAGACAACTAATAGTCATCGATACGCGAGCTGATTACTTTTGAACATTTTCTCTTGCAGAGAAGAAAAAAAGATAAGATTTTTTTTTCATTTTTAAGTTTAAAAAAACTTTTCCTTAACATTTCATAATATAACAACCAATATAGAAATATATATATATATATATCTTTTTGGCTTATTCGTAGAGTTAGTGTCACTTCTCAGCTCGCATATGCATATGTATAAACACATGTCAGTACAAGAAATACAATAGACCTCAGAACCCTACAAAAATACGGTACCCTGATAACATTGTTTCCATATAATACATTCACACATTTATCTAATTTGTGTAACACCTTGTATTATTGTAAATTTTTCTTTATTTTTTTTCTTTTCTTTTTTTTTTTCTTTTTGTTTTTTAAATTTAGTGATTCATTTTAATTTTGTGTCTCATTTAAGATTAGAAGACAATTTTTACGAACTTTTCAAAAAAAAAGAAAAAAAAAAAAAAAAAAAAGATATACATGTGTTACGTGCAATCGATATCGAATTCATTTTATCTATCATATTATTATTAGAGAATGTAATGCTAATTTGAAGATATAAAGATGATAGAAAATACATATGTTAATAATACGTAGGATTCAAATGGCTACGTAAATAACAATATACTAAGAAAACACATTGCTCTGCAAGCACATTTCTTTCCGTCGAATCATCGCATTGCATTCAATGAGTCACGCGTACACACGTATATGTGTGCACACAGATTCGAAGTGAGTGAGTAGAGAGAGAGACAGAGAGAGGAAAAAAGAAACAGCATTAAGAAATGAATGATTCGAAGATTCATCGATGTATATATGCAATGGCTACGTAACATATGCGTAACCTTCTACGGGAATGCATACATTTCAATTGATTATTACAATTATTGACTGATAGAATGAAATGAGAAAAGAAAAAAAGAAGAAAATAAGAAAATAAAAATAGAGCAAGGTGAACGATCAAAGTTGTATATAAATATACAAAGTATAATAATCAACTATTGTAAATTATAGCGTTGTAA
>NC_140815.1:3622500-3675000 GCF_050613455.1 Vespa mandarinia | reverse complement strand
CGCGCGCACATATCACAATAAGCGACGACAAGCCTTTCAATTTCGAATCACGATTGAAGCGTTATCCAATGCTTGAGAAAACACAAAATTTAACTTGAGTGAGCTTCGGACGGCGGGGTCTACGGATTAATATGGCCGTCCCTCCTTCGAAAGCACGAAACTTTCGATACGTGCGTCGACGCGGTAGGCACAGTCGTCGTCTGGGTTGCGTCGAAAAACTCCCGTAAACGAGGATATGTTGGTGTGCTCGCACGCTCTGAGGGAGGCTCGAGAGACACCCTCTCACGCGCGCATTTCTTTCACTCGCGGCACCAAAGCGCACCACCCGCGTTACCCGTACAACTCACTCGCGTATATCACCCCCGTTTTCCACGCGCTCCCCCTATCTCATTCTCTCGCTCCCTCCTTTCTAACTCTTCTCTTTCTCTCTCTCTCTCTCACACACACATATACACACTCTATCTCTCCTTTTCCCCCTCTCTCCCTCGGTCTTTCTATCTTTCTCGCTCTACCTTTCTCTCCTTTTCTCTTCCTCCTACTCTCCTTCCTCTATCAATTCTGGCACCCTTTTTTATCGCGCGCGTCTTTCTTCCTCATTCGTTTACTCCTCGTCGAACACCCTTCCAACGTTGACGGTCACGTTCCTCCTTCCTCCTCCACCTCTTCTTCTTCTTCTTCTTCTTCCAGACCTTCTCTTTTTCTCCAATGCTTTCGTTCGTTCGTTCGTCCGTTCCTTCTTTCTTCAAACTCGTCTTTGTCTCTCTCTCTCTTTCCCTCTCTCTCACACACACACTCTTTCTCTCTCTCTCTCTCTCTCTCTCTATCTCTTCACTGGTCACACATTGAAACAGTTTTTCACTCACGTTCTTCCTTCCTTATTTCTCTCGATAGTATCCTATACGGCTGTTAGCTATTGCGCTCCTCTATCCTTCCCGTTTATCGTCGTGCACCGCGAGAGAACCTCGCAACGAATAGCGCACTTGCCGGCGGCGGCTCTTATTGAGGGCCTCGTTTTCTCTCCCAAATATCGTGCTCTTCTTTCCACAATTCCACCGCCAATGCGGCACGCGCATTCGAGTTATTAAAATCTTTTCCTCACGCTTCTTGAGGTCGTAACGCAGCCTCGTTGCGAACGACGTCAACATCACCACCGTACACTTTCATGGCGGCCATCTTTTCGGAGGGATACGCGAACGCAAATCGCGAAACGCACACACACACTCTCGCTCGCGTTCTTTAACGCGCGCGCACGTGCGAGTATTGAGAGAACATATGCGGAGCAGCGGCAGCAGTATCAGCAGCAGCAATAACAGTAACAGTAACAGTAATAGCAACAGCAGCAGCAGTAATAGCAATAGCGGTAGCACGCAATGGCCGACAGTCGATCTACGTCGACAAAAATCGAGACAATCGTGACGCGTAGATGACAGCAACAACGAATACAACAGAGGGCTGGCACTTTTAGCCTCGCGCACTCACACACATATCATTTACCGTGCCAGGCTGGCTGGCAAACAGGCTGTGAAGAGCATGAAAGCAACGGTACAATCATTGATATGTTAAACCATGGTAGATAGGTAGTCTTGCGTACAATTAATTGCCCCGCAACTGCTATATCGACGATTATTGGGACATCTATCGGATTAAAATTGTACTATCCCATTGTTCTAGGAAATTGTATGTACCGTCGAAAATACCGATTCGTCTTTAGAATATTTTCTTTCTTTTCTTTTTTTACAGGTTCTTCTTTAAAAAAACACTCGTGTATATATATATATATATATATATATATATAAGAGAATTTAAAATAAGAAGTTGGTTGTGTTGCGTCTAGTCATCGTGATCGTTGTTAAAATGCATTTGTAAATGTGAGAAATATTATTGTAAGCATATAACAAAATTAGAAGAATTATTCGGTGATTTTAATCGTACGAATCATTTGGCTAAGTAAATTATATTGCGATGTTAAAGTGAATTTTATCGAAATTGTTTTTTTTTTTTTTTTTTTCTTTATAAATCATTAGAAAGATAACGTTACATAAGACTTTTGGTAAAACAGAGTGATAAAATCTGCATTACCTATTGCTCGATCACTATGTAAGAGAATTTATCAGTGATTCGCCCTCTAGAACGATTACCTTATCGGTGGAATAAAGTGTGGATCGCTAGTGTTCGTAAACTGTAAATGACAACTGACTGTTACTGGCAGTTACAAGAGAAATCGTGATCAGATGAGTAATACCTGTGCAATATTTCCAGGGACGATACTTTTTTCCCGTCGATCCTAATATTTTTCCAATAAGCGATATATACAATAGGTGTTCCGCGATTTTTTATATGTATTCTATAGTTTACGAATTGGTGCTTTTTATAAGTATTAATAACTGTGATAATATATAACGGATTGATCCGTATTATTGACTACTTTCGGGATTATTTCTAGACTTATTTTTAAAAGCAAGATTATGGCTGCAACATAAGGAAGGATACAGTAAATAAGTAGGTAGAATATATATATATATATATATATATATATATATATATATATATATATAAGAAAAAAAAAAGGAAAGAAAAAAGAAATAAGAGAAGAAAAAAGAAAGAACGAACAAAAAAGAAAAAGAAAAAAGAACGGAGATAAAGAAACTTTCTCCTTAACGAAATATTTTCTCTATTATAATTTAATGATAATACTTCTTATCCTATTATTTGTTTTATCGTACTCCTTAATATTTAATCGTTGATAACATTGATTATATTTATTACTTTTTATTCGAAATATATAATATTTGTTAGAATATATATATATATATATATATATTTTATAGAAATTTATTCACCGTTAAGACCCAATTATGCGAGTAAGAATATACTTGCGATATATGAAAAACATTCAAATATTTGTGAACTTTATTTTTTATAACAAATTGATTCTTATTAAGTATGCATAAGGTATCTATAGATGATTTTTGATAAAGTTTAAGAATAGTTTTGAAAGATATACGATAAAAAAGGCAATATATATTATTATAGATTAGGTTTTTTTTCTTAACATATGTCATAATACTTGTGAATGATCCTTTAAGAATTGCATAATTTTTGGAAATTTATTTTTCGGCAAAATAGGAATCAAGAGAAATTGGCAATGTCAGGTGTAATATAGTATTTATTTTTAGTAATGGTAGCTGCTGGTGCAACAGTTTTGATGGCAGCCAGCGGAGAAAGTTCTTCGAATGGAACAGAAAATAACTCATCAGAATGTGTAAATGCTACTGATCCCTCTAAGTGTAATGAAATACAGTGCAATGAACAAAATACCGAGTGCAGACCTAGAAAGAATTTAATACCTTGTTCGTCTGATAGTAAGTATAACTTATTATAAGAACTATTATTAATTTTATTTATGTTGTATATTATTAAGATATTATCATGAGACATCATAGTCTTGTGTAAATAGGCAAGTATTTTTATTAAAAAAACATATATAATACTAACAAAATTTCATGATATTAATATCAAATAACTCTGATTCTGATAAAATAGAGGATAAAAAAAATAGCTATATGTTAGGAAAGTCTAATCGTGCGACGCAGAGAGTGGAAAATAAAGATCAACATAAAAATCTTGCATTACATAAGGTAACGCATATTCGTGAGACTAAAGCTTCTAGGCTACGTGCTGCTTCTATTGTATCATCGAATAGTGAGTATAATATTCATTAAGTCATTTAATCTTCTAAACTTTCTAATGTTTCACTTTAAACATTTTTCCTTTCAGTTAATACATCAAAACGATTAGGTGTTTTGGAAACTTCTACTCCTTCTGGCTCCCAACTGAGTGCTAATTTATCTACTAAAGTAGTAAGTATTTCTATATAGGTATATAACAAATAGCATGTTTATAATAACACCATATAATCATTGTTTAACATATAAGTCATGTTCATACGTGGTAATAAACAACATATGCATGTGCAGGACAATCCAGTATCTTCAGACAATGGTAATACAATGAATCCGGTGCGAGAAAGAGATAAAAGTTATAAAAGAAAATCATATCTAAATCGATCGAGCAATATAGAGGCAGTTCCATCAGATCGTTTAATTAACTGTAAGCAAATAAGTCATATTAGAAATTAAATTTTTTTATTTAATCTAATCGAAATTATTCTTAATATTGTTGGCGATATACAACTTTTCCATTATATGTATTTAATTTGATGTGTATTGTATCAAATTAATAGCAGTAAAAGTAGCTTTTATTTTTAGCTGAATATAATGAAAGAAGAGGTTCAAGACAATCAAATAAACAAAATCACATATCCGATACAATATTGTCTTCCGATACTGGTGCTTCTCATCAGACTGCTACTAGCTCACAAAAAAAGCATACAGAATCAAAACTTGGCTCATCGCGTGTTAATTTTCATTATAACACACATCGTTCCAAACCTAATGCCTCATCAACTGTTACATCTATTCCAAATACGAAATGTTGTAACACACCGCAAAGCAGGTAATTATTAATTTTTTATTAATATTTCCGATTAATACGAACAACTATTTAATATTTATATAAATTGATAGTAAGGACGGTCATAGCGATTCAGAAGTCTCGAGAAGGGTTGATGCATTGACTGCATTGACAAAAGCTACTATGGAACGAGTAGAAAGACTTGCATCACATAGTGGTTTATCAGTAAATCATAAACAAAAGTCTGAGATTCATTTAACTAATGTATCACCTACAAGAAATGTGGCAAAATGTACAAATCATTCTGCAAACATTCATACAACAGTATCACCAAGTAAATGTTCTATCTTAAAAAAATCAACTGATGAATATCCACAAGATTCTTGTTCAGGACGTCAACCACCAGTATCTATACTTAAGCATAAGGTGGTTGAAAATGAAACAGGTCAATCTTCATCTAGTACGTCACACAATACATTACCTGTGACATTTTCACCATCTGTGATAGAACCAATTCATAAAAGGCATGGTATCTTAAAAAAACGTAGTAGTTTGGATGAAAGCGAAATACTTCGACGGCGCAGTTGTTCACCTGATGTCACTTTTAATGATAACAACTATTCCGAATTTAGGCCTATTTTAAAAAATCAAAGGCGATCGTCTTTAGATGAAATTATAAAACGAGATCAAAGCCCTGATCCTCAACCTACTTCTATATTGAAACGTAAGTCTTCTAGAGAAGACGATAGAGAAGATGGCCAAATTGGTTCTCCAGAACCACAGGGAATTCTTAAAAGAAAATCTACAAATAATACAAGATCAAATAATACTATTCATCACGTGACTATTGCAACAGATCTTACAAATGGTATTGAAACATTTGAAGGTTCTGAAGTGAGGCCAATATTGAAAAAAAAGCACAGCAGAGAGGAATCCTCTGGTAATGATCCTCCTTCGCTCGAGCCGCGTCCAATATTGAAAAAAAAATCAAGTACAGAATCTGACGAACACGATGATAAACCTAAGAAAACAATTTTGAAGTGTTCACGAAAAAGTTCACAAGATGAATGCAATTATGATATGGATATAACTTCTCCTAAAAAACTTTCTATGTTAAAAAATCGTGTTTTACAATCTAGATCAAGTGGATTGTTAGAAAATGATTGTGTGAAACCAATATTAAAACAATCTACTTCTCGAGAAATTGAGACACGTGTACGCTTACATATTCATGATACAAATGTATTAAGTGACTTATCTGTAACTGGAAATAACTTGTTTTTACGAAAACGAGCACAATCGGTTGGTCATGTACAACCTTCTAATATTTGTAACGAGTTAGCTGTTGTACGTGATAAAAGAAGATCTCTTGAATCAAGTTCTTTGTGTGATATGTTGCAAAATCAATCATATATAAAATCAATGAGTGGTAACAATTTAAGGTCGCATTTATCACAATCTAATGAAAGTTCAGTCACAACCCGTCGCGATTCCATTGATAGGTATGTAGTATTTATATAATATTGTCGCTAATGTATATTCGTTAAATTTATTTATATATATTATTTCTTTTTTATTATATATACCATCTTTGAGTAAAGACTTTTATCAAAAATATATATTAATATTTATATTGTTTTGAAATTTCTTTTATCTGTACTAATTTTTTTAATTAAAAATATATTGATATTAGACAAATATTTGTTTCTTTTACTTTTAACTTTTATTTTTTTTTATATGATGTCATATGTTGTAATTTAATAATTATAAGCAATTTGATTATTTTTATAACAACAAAAGTAATATTAACGGAGTATGAATTTTATTTCCTAAATTACCAAGAAGAGAGAAAGAGAGAGTATTATATATTTTAATTATTCTTATAATATTATATCTAATAGTAATAAATTGTGTGTGTGCGTGTGTGTGTGTGTTTGTGTACGTATGTACGTAATGATTAATGGATAAATATAATCAATATAGTAGGATATTATTGTCAATGATATAATTTCCCAAAAAATTTTCTGTACAACATTATATGAATTTGTTTACATTTTTAGTACCAATGGTAATATGTGAGTTTGTTGAGACTTTGATTCTGTGCCAAGTTTAATTATAGATCACCTAGCAATCCTCATAGGTACCAGAAATCACAGACAGTTGGATGCATACTGCAGTTTAACCATACTCTTTACAAAATAGAATCTTTTCTATTGTTTAATATAATTTTTACAAATACATTATACATTAAAAACAATGTGATTCTTTATACTGTTGTGTTAAAAGAAAAGTTATTGCTTTATCTTTTATATCTGTACTATAAGTATTACCAAATTTACATACTTCTCATTATTAAGTATATTTGAACTATATGTCATCTTTGTAAAGTCTAAAACTAAACATATACTGTTACTATTAGTAGTTAAAATTTATTAAAAATTAGCAATAACAAAATTTTATGTTTATTAGATTTTTATATAAATTAAGTTACAATCAAAATAAAGTAATAATATATATACTTCATGTTGATTTGTTGTAGTGCAACTGTGGACGAGAAAATCAATAAAGAATATAAAGACAAACGATTGATACTCAAGAAAGAAACACCAAGTGAAATAAAATCTGAATCCCACGAGTTTGCTATAAATAGAAATTGTGAGAAAAACATAAATTTTTATACCCAAATGTCTATATCTAAGAAAGCTGAAATTAATTTAAATTCACCTGTGAATGAATCAAAAACGGATTTGGAAACAAGCAACATAGAAGAAAATTATATTGCACATCGTAGTAACAGTGTGTCTGCAATGGCTTTACATTTTAAAAATATGGAGGAGAATGTAACGTCTAAAGAGAAAAGTACATCTCAAAATGTACAATATAAAGCGTCACATGGTATACAACGTTATAGAGAACGTAAGCTTCAAGGCAATGATAGATTTAATACACAACCAGTAACTTTACAAGAGGTCCAAGAAGCTGTATTACAAAATCAACGTAATGCTGCTTCAAACAATGAAGCATCTAATATAAAAGCAGAAAGTACTTATACACCTGATGATGAATATGATCCATCAAAATTGAGTTTAGCAGATCGGGTGAGATTATTTAATCAAAAAATCATAGCAGAGACATCATCTTCATCAAACAAAGTTTCTCAGGAAAGACATCTACGAAGGCGACCTGGTACTCGTTATAAGACACAACCTGTTACATCTGAAGAAGTAGAAGTTGCATCTCGTATATCTCCATTAAACGCTGTTGAAAAACTTTCTTTATCTAAAGGTAAGAATTACATATTACATATATATAATATGTATACGTAATAAATATTTGTTTTAAATGTTTTGATATCTTTTAAATTAAATGATAGTGAGAATACAAGAAACAGATATAATTTTCTAATAATATAAAACTTAATAAAATAATAAAATAATGATGTATTTTATACATTTTAGGTATTTTTGAAGAATCTCAAAATACAATTGATAATACCCAATTGTCTTCTGGTTCTCAAAATGAATTGCCTAAAAGTATCTTAAAATCTTCTACCTACCATTCAAATAATCTATTTCGAACTAAAAGTCCTGAACTTGAAGGTTTGAAATTAATAAAGTCTGTACTTAAAAAAGAATCAGAGGAATTGCAACAGCAAGCTTTTAATACTTGTGATATTATGCCACATTCAAATTTAAGAAGCAGTACTCCTATATCATCTGACAAATGTGATTCAAATTATGATAATGATGAAACAACTAACGATGATACTTTTCTGCAAAGTAAAAATATAGATGTTAAGCAACATCAATACGAAGAAAAAGAAGATACAATGGTTACATTGTCAAAAGATTTTTATCATTTACATAATTTAGAAGAACACGATGATAAAGAGGGCATTCACACTGAAATAAAACAAGAACACACAGTGCCTTGTCTTACAAAAGTAATTTCTCAGGATAAGTCATGTAGATCAAGAACCAATTTCAATTTAGATGAAATAGATAATATTAAAATGGACAGTGTTATGTCACAGAAATATAATAGCGAAGATAAACATTTACCTAAAAATGAAATACCTCAGTCTTCAGACGATGACGCGTCTTCTTCGGGCAGCCGCGAAGTCCGTGGTATTATTAAAAATGAAGCTATTTTTCGAAGACGTCAAAATGCATTAACAAAACAAGCTAAGTAAGCACATTATTTCTATGTTTATTATAGGCATACAATGCTCAGGAACTCATAATGAATAATCATTTTATATAATTTATTATATTTTGTTTATTATATTTTTTTAGGCATGTTGCTTTGTCCAAAAGTGCTAGTCACCATGCATTAAGTAGCGAAGGTACATCATTTGACATAACAAAAGAGAAATGTAATGCTACTACAACTCTACCAGGTTTATATCGTAGTGCAACGCAAACGATACCTATTTCGGAAGCTGCTGAAAGTCCAAGTATGAGTATTGCTGATCGATTAGCAGCACTTCAACGTAGCGGCAATACTAATTGGAAACGTCGGATAATGAGTGAAACTTCAGTAAATTAATTTCTTTTTTTTATGTTGTAATAACATTAAACACATTTCTTTCATTATCTTTATTAGTTATTATTTCTGATATTTTAATTATATTCTTGTATTCTTAGGATGTACTTTGTAGCGCTACGTTTAATAAGGAAGAATTAACGATTAGACAAGGTGTATTAGCTGATTGTCTTGGTAAATTAGAATCTGCTACAGAAGGATGGAAGAAAAGAATTGCTGCACCAGATGCTATCAAATTTACAGTAGCAGGTAAAATGAAAGTGGAACAAACAGAAAATTTAGAAGAGAGTTCGTCTTCACTTTGTATTGAAGTTATAAACAATATCACAGACAAGAAAAAAAGACCAAGGCCGGAAAGATTTAAAGGACGAAAAGGTATTTTAAAAATGGATTTTGTAGCTAAAGATAACATTTACTTTTTATTTTATATCAAGTCCAATAATAATTTAAATTTTATTAGATACAAAAGATGTTCTTTCGACACCATCAAGTCCAAGCAAAGATTCACCTATTACAGTAAGAAGAAGTTTCTCAGAACCTGCCAGCGACGAAAGTGGTTCGTTTTTTTTTTTTTATATTAATACATTAGTATAATAATTATATTTAATTATCATATATAATTAAATTAACTTTATTAAAAAAACATATTTATAATGGTTATATTAATGTATATTTTAGGTGAAGAAACTAAAACTAAATCTACTGTGTTAGCAACTGTATCTGTTCCTAAAGTAGATGACGAAACTTTTACATCTTTCTATACTGGAGTATCTTTGAAAAAATGTGAGACTGAACGTTTTAGTTTAGATGAAAATGCTTTTGACGTAATTACATCGCATTCAGAATTGTAAGTAATGATGCATTTTACTTTATCTGTATGATAAAAAAAATACGGTCCTTTAGGAAATAAAAAAAATATATATATATATATATATATATATATATATATATATATATTTTTTTTTTTTTCTATCGCATAGACTAGGCCAAAAACGAAATATACAAACACAGAAAAGACGTGCTGCTTCAAAAAATCCTATAAAATTACTTGCATCGCGTACTGATTTAAAATCTGAGTATACTGAAGTTTCTACAGGAATTGCAGAGAAGGTAATGAGAAGTTTAAACGTAGAGAAACGTAAGTATATATGTGTTCATGTAAATAATATATTATATAATATATTTAAATAAGGAAAATTTTTTCAAAATGATTATAATGTATGTAAATATCTATTATTAGATTTGTAGATTGAAAAGCACACATTGTATAATATTTGTTAATTTTTAGTTGCTAAAAATTCAGCCTTGGCTGTAGAAGCTCTCGCTGGACTAGCTTCTACGGAAGATTTTAGCGCTATAACGTTAAGAAATATTGCTGATGCAAATTATACTATGAATAAACTACGACCGTATAAAGATTTAATGTTGATTATGGTAAAAGGCAGGCGTCATGTTCAAGCTAGACTGGTTGAACCAGTAGCTAATAGTATCAATAGTGGTGATACTTATGTATTAGTTACAAAATCAGAGGTATTATATTATTCATAGATTCATTCTTAGTATTATTTATGCTTAATTGTCATGATTAAAATTAATTGATCTTTTCTTTATTTAATTCATTGTTTTATAATATTTTATTATTAATATGGAAATAAGAAAAATCTTGATTCATTCTTGCTTATAGGTTTATAATTATGTGGGAAAATACAGTAATGTTATTGAAAAAGCTCGTGCAGCAGAAATAGCATTAAGTATTCAGCAGAATAAAGATCTAGGTTGTCAAGCTTCTCAAGTTATTACAATTAATGAAGATAAAATAACTTGTACAAGAAGTCAAATTAAACAATTTTGGAATTATCTTGGCATAGATACTGATATTGATGGTAATATTTTTTGTTACTGCTTAATATATTTAATATTAATAGATTTAACGTTATAATTAATTGAGATTGTAAATTTTAGTGATTGATGGTGGTCATCCCGATGAAGATGAATTATACGAATCTGCTATAATTAATACAAATATGATATATGAAGTTAAGGATGAAGAATTAGTTCCTCTTGAAAAATATTGGGGTGCTATACCAAAGATTGAAATGTTGGACTTGAACAAGGTAAAAAAGCTATTTTTATTATTTATCTTTTTACTAGTTTATTTTCTTTTACTGTATATCACACTATTAATATTATTATTATTTTAAGTGTTATTATTATTATTATTATTATTATTATTATTATTATTATTATTTTTTTTTTTTTTTTTTTTTTTTTTTATTATCATCATCATTATTACTGTTATTATTACTATGCTATGTTTTGTTGCATGTTTTTCATCCTACTTTCTATAAAGATACTGGTATTTGATTTTGGAAGTGAAATGTATATATGGACTGGTAAAAGAGCCTCAAATAATAAGAAAAAAGTTGCCACCCGTCTTGCCACAGAATTATGGAAGGAAGGTTATGACTATACAGAATGTGCAATTTGTCCAATCAATGCAGCATTTATGATTGGGAGACGTAATAAATTACTTACAGATATAAAAACTGAAAAAACAAGACCTTCATGGTGCTTATTTGCAAAATTAACTCAACACGTTGAAACAGTTCTTTTCCGTGAAAAATTTCTTGATTGGCCAAATGTTGCTGGTATTATTAAAATGAAAACTATTAAAGATAAAGAACAAATCGATGGAACAATAATTGTAGAGCCATGTAATTTGAATGTTATAATAGAACCAAACAATACACCTGTTGATTTAAATATTAAGGGATGTCATTTAGGAAGAGGAACTGGTTGGTATGATGATGAGGTAGTTATTCGCATGATGATAGTGAATAATAGTTAATAAACAATGATCAATAAATGTTGTTTTATGAAAAAAATTAGTTAATTTGTTTGAATATCTTTTAAAAAAAATATTAATAAAATGCTTTCATTATATTTCAGTTAATGAAACAATATACTGTCGAAACTACAAGTATAAATGTATGGCATATAGATGAATTTTCACATACATTATTGGATAATTTGTCAAATGGACAATTTTATACAGGAGATAGTTACATCATACGTTGGATGTACTCAGTTACTATTACTGGTAAAATACTATTAATTTTACTATATTATAAAAATAATCATAACATATTCTTTTTTTATTTTTTTATTTTTTTATTTTTCGATTTTCTTTATTTTATCCTTTTTTGTTTTTAAATTATTATATGTATAATACTGAATATATTTATTTATTTAGGACGTGAACTTAGCGGGTTACAATCTAAACATTCCGCAAAAGGAAGAGATCGTTCGGTGTATTTTATTTGGCAAGGAAAAAATGCATCTTTAAACGAACAAGGTGCAGCAGCTTTGCTTACAGTAGAACTTGATAATGAACAAGGACCACAGGTATAGTTATTGGTATTTCATTAAATTGAAATTATTCACATTATTTATTTCTTATCTTCCGAATGTATTTATTATTCGTATTAGATTCGTGTAGTTCAAGGTTATGAACCAGCTGCTTTTTTAAATTTATTTTCTGGAGGAATGGTAATACACATGGGTAAAAAAGCAGATCAAAGATATGATCAACAATGGAGATTGTATATTTGTAGAGGCACACTTGAATCAGAAATATTTTTGACTGAAATACCTTGTAGCACTCGTCAATTGAGAAGTCGAGGTTCATTCCTTTTATTAAATATCAAAGGTGCAAAAATCTATGTGTGGCATGGATCTAATGCATTGCCTCACATAAGAAAGGTATTCTTTTTAATTGTATCATCCAAATTATCTAATATGAGATCAAATATTTATGTTTTGTAGTTACAATATTTTTGGCTTATATTTTTTTATTTTTTTTTTATTTTTATTTTTTTTTTTAGAATGCATTGTTTGCTGCTAATAAAATTAAAGATAAGCGACTGGAAGAATTTGGATTAACATTTGAAATTGATTTAGACATTTTCGAAATTAATGAGGGTGCAGAACCTGAAGAATTCTTTAATGGTAAGATTATTGTATTATCTGATATCTAATAACATTTAAAATCTTAATATTGTTAAGAGATCGATCCTTAATATTAATTTTTTTGTCAAGATTATAAACAATAACTGTTATGTTTCTTTTAGCATTAGGTGGAATGAATAAGACTTTATATATTTCTTTAAAAAAAGATCAAATTCAAGATCACACACCAAGATTATTCCATTTCTCCAGTATTACTAAAGAATTTAAAGTAACAGAAATACTATGTCTACATCGTGGTCATCTGCCTACTCCTTTTCCTTTTTTGCAAGATGAATTGTATCAGGTTAATCAGCCAGGTATTGTTGAATTATTATTATTATTATCAGTTTAAAAGATATAAAAATCTATATCACCACATTACAATTTCTAAATGAAAAAGATATCTATTATTTTTCAATAGCCTTATTTTTACTCGACAATAAAAATGAGGTATGGATATGGCAAGGATGGTGGCCTGATTCTGAAGCTGAAGATCATTCTGGTAGTAAAGCAGTAAGATGGCAAGCTGAAAGAAAAACTACAATGACTATGGCAATCCAGTACTGGGAAAGTATTCACCCAAATATTACAAAATTCCCAATTTATCTAGTCTGGGCTGGCTTAGAGCCATTGCAATTTATAAATCTATTTCCTACGTGGACATACCGCGACGATATTGCGGAATTAAATATGCAGGTAGTAATAAAAATGAACTTTTAAGGAATTACAGAAATAAAAATTCTGCATGAATCTTACATGATACAAATAGTATTATAATGTTTATTTTATTATTAGGAGGGCCGAAATCCAGGTGAAATGCTGAAAGTTGAAAGTGAGCTGGCTCGATTAACACAAAGCACTTACCCACCAGCTCAATTATTACAACGACCACTACCAGTTGGAGTTGATCCCACAAGGCTTGAACTTTACTTATCTCAACAGCATTTTCAAGTTAGTTTTCTATTTTATATATTATTTTTCTTTTTTCTTTTACTTTTTCTTTTTCACTACAAACATTTAATAGATACGCCTTTTTATTTGGAAATACTTTATATCAATAATTATGTTTGTTTCTAAACTATTTGTGAATTATTTTTATGGCTTTTTTTATATAACGAAATATTTTTACACAGGAATTATTGGGAATGAGTAAAGAAGAATTTCAAGAACTTCCTATGTGGAAGCAAGTGAATCTCAAAAAAGAGGTAGGATTGTTTTGATTAGTTGCCTGGTTTATATATTCTACGAGAAATAGGTGTTCTTGTAAAGCGTTTAATAAAATCTTAATTCACTGTTTCATAACGTTTGTAACTTTAAACTTTTTTAACTTTTGAATGTATGAATTGATGTACAAGAGTTGCCTAAAATTGTCCATTGATTGTAATTAACTGATATATTCGCGATGTTTACTATTACACTCAAATATAATATATACATATACACACATATATATATAATAATAATAATAATTATTATTATATATATACATATATATATATAATAAATTATCATATATTTTTAATACATGCAAATTAGCTTGTGAATATTTCATTTATATTTGTATGAGCTTTATATTTATCGATAATATAACACCTTTTAGAATGGCTTAATTTTACAATATGTAATATTTGTACAAGAGATATTGTGTTCTTTACAAATTATTCTGTGTTTTTAAACAGTATTTAATGATATATCATTATATTTTATGAATCTCATTCGTCTGTCCTTTATAAATCCAATAGTAAAGTATAGACATTTTTAGAAAGGATGCGAATTTGAATACACACAAATTATACATTATTATTCAAATTACAGAATACAATTATAATGTATACATAAAGAAATACTGGTCTTTGTTGCAATATTTTATTATTTAGATATATTTTGGAGGGAAATTGTAATACGCGTCAAAAAAACATGCGTTCTTCGCATTATTTGTTTTAAAATTTACATTTTAATATCACATTATATATCATTATTTATCTAATATTATAAACCTCAAAATATAAAGAACTCTTTTTGGTACATCGTATAATAATAAGATCAAATAAGATTTAACAATTACATATGAATGATAAAAAAAATAATGAATAGTAATATAATATTTTAAAAATATTACATGCACAATTACATCCAAATTATATAAATTCATATTTGCTGTTATGGATACAATTAATTTAATTAATTTTTCTTGTTTTTTCTTTTTTTATTTTATTTTATTTTTTTATTAATTATATAGAGATAATAGACCAAGGCACAGCTGTACATTTAATGTAAAGCAAATTAATATCGAACGTTTATATGCAAATGGATTTAAAGATTTTTTTTCAATCAATATACATAATGAATACAAATGCACCGTATTTTTACAATAGTTACTTCTTTATTTTATTCTAACAATAATGACATATTGCAGAAAAGTGTTAGTATGTTATGTGTATATATATATATTATATATATGTATATTATATACATGTATATTATATACATGTTACATATATATAATATATATATAATATATGTTTATATATAATAAATTTATACGCCTAAATGGTCTAATATTAAAATAGTCCATCTGATCGAATGATTTAATATTTATTTTTTATACTTAAAATAATCGTGCGTTGACGTAAAATGTCACACCAATATCACCCCATCATTTTCATTTCACATCTGGTTTCTTCATTTCTTTAATCTTATCACCATTTCTTATTAACAGTGCAGAATATACGTATTATCAATACTTTCTCTGAATTCGATGAATATCTGCAGCATGTAATTTTACTTTGCATATATAATAAAAATTAAATTAAATTAAAATACTTCTATTTTTCTTTTTGTTTTTTTTTTTTACTAAAATAAATCTTTTTAATTGGTGGAATTGCTCAATCCATTATAAATAATGATTAACTTAATGGAATCTATATAAGATTACGAGAAACAGAATATTTTTTTATTTCCATATCCAGAATATCCTTAATTATTTCTGGGCACAATCCTACATTTAATAATGATATTTGTAGAATAAAAATTATACACAAATATTACCATTATCATTCTTTATTCTATCTTTCCATCGATGTAAGCTTTTATAGCAAGTTGACATTCTGTAGAACACCAATGTTGAATCAATAAATATGTTTCTGATTCCAATGCTGCATCCAATTTTTTTCGTAGACTATGACGTAGTAAAGCTTTTGTTGCTTCCATAGACTGTAAATAAAAAAATAAATAGACACTTGATAGCAACAAATGTAACTGCAAATTTTTGTATAAGAATTTAAATATATGCTTTTATACAATAATATATATCAATATTTATTATATATTGAAAAAATATTTTTATATAGAAAAATATTAAGAATCATTATTTACCTTTATTTTTAATTATAGAAAGGAACAAAATAATTTACATATACACAAAAATAAAACAAAAGAGAATATAAAAGAATTACTTTGGTCTTAATTATGTAGCTTATTTTTATTCTCATTAAAGATTAATATATATCTCTTTATCTTTTTCTCATAGAATTGATTTTATCTATTTATATAGATCTGTTATAAAGATAATTATAAACAAATTTTAATGTAAACGCAATAATTTTACCTGAGACGATTGTTCACTCATAGCCTTCAAAGAAGGTAATAATTCTACTTGGAAACGGTCTGGCCATAAAACTCTAGTAACTAGACCAGCTCTTAATGCTTCACTTGCTGTCAAAGTCCTTCCACCCAAAAGTAGTTCACTTGTCTATAATAATAAAAAATATGATGATATTTATTATAATTTTTTAGTGTTAATAATCTTATTTTATGATATAAGGAGATATATATATATATATATAGATAATCTTTGTATAACACGATATTTAAATTACATATTTAAAATATATATAAAATGCGGCCTTGAAATTTTTTTTATCTTTTCACTTTATATATTTTTTAAAATACACATATGTGTTAGTTTTTAACCTTTCGTCTGCTGTGTCGGCATCACCGAAGTTATAGTTCGTTCAACGAGGCAAATTAGATGACGTTAACAAAACATAACGTAAACTAAGAACATAAGCGTGTGATAGATGATTTCATGGTTTGTATATTAACTTATGTAAATTACTTGAATTAGATAAAAATATATTCCTGTTTGTCATATCAATATTGTTTATATAATTATAAAAAAAAAAAATAAAAAAATAAAAAACAAATCAATTAAAAAAGAATTTGAAATCTGCATATGCATATAAGTATACATACATATATATTTACTTACTATTGCACTTCCTAAAATATGCGACAAAGTGAAAACAGCTGCACCTTCTGCAATTTGTCCCAATTTACCATAGGGAGTATTAAATGTTGCTTTATCACTGGCTATTACAAGGTCAAATAATGGTAACATAGTTACACCTAATCCAATTGCAGCACCTTGTACGCCAGCTACTATGGGTTTATTAAAAGTTGCTAAACTTTTTATAAAATCCCTAGAAATATACCAATGTCCAAAATCTGTCACGTCACAAATATTTTTTAAAAATAACATACTTGACGGCATCTGCCATTTCTTGAGCAAGAAGTCGTCGTTCTTCCTTGTTTGGATGCAATAATGTGGAAAGTTCCAACCCTTCACAAAAACTTGTTCCAGTTGAAGTCAAGAGTACTACTCTACAGTCGTCATCTTTCTTTAATATTGATAATGTTTCACGAAGTTCATGCATTACCTATAATTGAGCAAGATAAATATAATTATATATTAAAAATATTTATTAACACGACACAACAATTATTATACATATTATGTAACATTACTTTTCTAACATATATATTATTTTACCTGAAGTGTAAGAGCATTTCTTATTTTTGTAGAGGATGAAGGAGTAAGTATCAGTTGTACAAGATAGCCATGCTTACGCACGTTTATTTCCTTATTACTGAATAGACATCGACTTTCTATTTTTGTTTTATTACCAGTTAATTCCAATATTTTTGCAATATTTGGATTCACTGAAATATGTATATATATATATTAACTTCTTTTTAATATTTTTATTTTATAACAGGCAATTATGATATATTTTATATTTTGTAAAAAAGAAGAAAAAAAACAAAACAAAAAAAATGTAATAAGAATTTTACTGTAAAATAATATATATATGAAATATACAAAAAATATGTACTATACTTTAAAACTAAAACAATTACTTACCTTTGTTTTTACGATTCATCGTAATATTACCTGACCGGTTAGAGGCACTCACTATTGATAAAGCAGTAGCTGCCTCTGCAAGACAGGCAGATAGTTCATCTTCTTCCTTTGATAAATCTTCATATTCATCGTCATTTCCTTTTGCAAAAGTTACTTTACTCTTGGCAGTTTTTCTACTTTTTGACGTTACTTTTCCTGCAGCTGCACCATTAGATCTTGTAATAACTTTACTTTGAATGCCGTTATTACTTTCATCGCTAACCAAGGATTCCATTTGTTTAAAGCTTTTGTCTGGTCTCTTCATATCTGATTTTTTATTTGGACGCATTATTGCTATTGTTTTATCTTCATTTGAAGCAATTACATTATCTGTATCATATTTTTGTTCCCTTTTTTTGTTTCTTTTTATATGCATTCTATCTTCTTGCGAATGTCTCCTCTTCATAGATCTGAGGGAATGTGAACCTTCATCTATTCGAACACTATCAGAAGTCTGTTTATCTGGGCCATCGATACTAACTCTAGGACTACCAGATGCACTAGAAAAAGAACTAGATGAATGCCTTCTGATTATAATGGATGCATCTGCAGCATTTCTAATTTTTGCAGGATATATAAATTCTGTTGGTGAAGATCCAGTGGTTGGCTTTACAGTTTTGGATTGTTCATTCGTTTTTTGATCATTTCGTGAATCATTTGAATGTACAGTAGTTCTTGTAGATCTAGGTGATACTTTTGTTATACCAGGTGTAGTTGTACGCAACCTTAGAACGGCATTACGTACCAACTTTTTTCTGATTTTAAGTTCACGTTGTACTTTCTGTAAATCCATCACTTTTGCCTGTGATTTTGTAATAGGTACTAAACGTTTTTTGTCAGGCTGTTCAACGTCGTATAATAAATTTACAACTCCCTCATCTTGAAGTAATCTATCTATTTCATTAATAATTTTCTTTTTAGGTTTAGAATCTCCAGGACTCGTTGAATCTACCGTACGTTTCTGCGGTTTTGTAACTCTCTTAGATTTCTTTGATGCTGTATTCAATTTCGTCTTTAAATTAACAGATTTTTTGTTTGATGTCATTTTTTGTCGCATGAGTTTTAACATTTTCCTTGGTGCAATAGGTTGTGGTCCCTTCTTGGTAAGACTTTGCTTTGGTCTTTTAACAGCTGAATTTTCAGCTTTCCGTAAAATTTTCTCTATTTTATTCGTAAATTGTTTATTTGTTACTTCCTTTGTTACTGTTTCTTTTCCTTCATTATCTGTGCTACCTGATAACACAACATTATCTGTAGCTAATTGATCTTTGTTTAATGAATTAACTTCAATTAAATTTTGTTTTGGTTCAGACTTCTTAGTTAAGGAGACTTTACCTTTGTAAACTTTTTGACGTTTCGTTATACTCTGTTCATGTTCTCTTGCCTTTTCAGTTGGCTTACGTTTCCTACCTGATCTTGACTCATCACTTCGTACATCTTGTCCAGTTATATCTTGATGTCTTTGTTCTTCTTGCGTAACTGAACGTACAACATTAGCCTCTGGAGAAGATTCATCATTTGTATTAGATTTTATATCTTCATCTATTAAATCGATATTAACAATCTCTTTTGTTTCGTTTCCATTTTCAACATTCTTATCAATGTTTTTAGATATTCTGCTGAGTCCTGATTTAAGCGGTTTTTTTCGTTTAGGTGTGCTTTTCCTTAATGGTGTTACAGGTAATTCAAGAAGTTGCTTTAATGCTAATTCACGTTCGACCGAAGGATCAAGTTTAGGAGGTGAACTAAGTTCATTATGTTCAATGTTTACTGAAGTTTTTCCCTCATCTATAAGTGTTGGTGGTTTTAAATTGGACCAATCTGGATCAACATCACCTTCTAAGATTGCTAATAGTTCCTTATTATCTGAATTTCCTTCTTTTGTAGATTGCACAGAATTATTTTCTGTATCTTTCTTATTAAAATTATCTGCAGGTTGAACAGGATGTGGTAATGGTATAAGTGCTGGCATTGAAGATATAGAACCACCAGCTAATTTGCTTGATAATCTTTGCGTTATTTTTTTCACAAAGAATATATCTGGCCCACGTGGTGCTTCGACGATTTTTTGTTTTTCTCGTAATCTTTCCTTTAATACTTCTGTTACTTCTGCAGGCGAGACTATTTGACTAGTTAAATGACGATTACGATTTTTAACTGTTGTAGCATTACATTGTACTGTCTGATGAGAAACTGAATCTTGAGTAACATTTCGTGTAGATTTACCAAGATTTTGTGATAATGAATGAGTTAATTTTTCTTGTATTATAGATGTTACAGGATTTTCTTGAGATGTTACTTCTTTCTTTTGCGTTTGTTCTTCTTCTTCTATTGTATCCTTTAAAGTTTGTTCTCTTATATTATCTACAGAAACTACAGTATTATGTGATACATCAATAATAGATTTATTGTCACTGGAACAAATTTTTTGTTCTTTTAATGATGCTGTATTATCTATGCTTTCTATATTTTTAGGATCATCCAATAAGCTTTTCAATTCGATTTCTACCGAATCTTGTACCTTAGGATTTGATTGATTTTCTTCTTCAGGATTTTCAACTCCCCAATCATCAAATATATCTTGAATAACACTTCTTTTAGATGCTGATGCTATATCTGATTCAATTATAATATCTGATTTCGCATTTATTGTACATGCAGGAAGATTAACATCATTATCTTTAATAGACACATCTTTCATTTTTGATACTTTGTCTATATTAGCATGGGTTTCACTTATTATTTCTTTCTTTATATCAATTTTCAATAAGATGTTCTGTTTTTTAGTATTGCCGTTATTTTTTTGTGAAATATTTTCATTCTCATTATCATCATTTCGTAAATTCCCTCTAATATGACATTTTTCATTTATTGTATCCTTTAATGTTGTATCCAATTCATTTTCGATTATGCTTTCAGTCTTATTTTCTGATACACATATCTCCGCATCTTTTGATTGTACAATTTCTGTCGAAATCACTTCTATTACAGAGCTGTTATCTTCTTGATGATAATTGATAAGTTCCAAATCATTACTCTTATAATCATTTTTATCATCTTCTTTATTTGTTGCGATTAAATCTTTCTCATTTATCATATCAGTTCTTTCTTCCAATACAATTGGCATTGTATTCTGCTTGCTAGAATCAGAAGGAACAGGTATGGTTTCAACCGTTACAACAACGACTTCCGTATTTTCTTCTACTAATTTATTTAGTTCTGCGTCCATAACTATTGAATTGTTTTGATTATCGTCATCCTTACTTATTTGTTTAACAGTTTCATGTAAGGAATGTTCTTTATCATTGGAGACTTGATTTAATGAATCAAGTAATTCATCGCATGGAATATTGGCACTTTCTGATTCTGTTATATCTAATATTGTACAAACAGTACTATTCTTGTTTTTCTTTGTATTATTATCTGTTAGTACCTCCTCAGATATTATTGATGATTTTGTACTATTACATTGCATAATTGATGTAAGATTAGATCCATTATCTATTTCAACCGATTTTTCGGATAAGGCATCAATTTCTTTAACAAGTTGAATACTTTTTTCAGCACATTGATGATCAGTATTTTTCACACATGCATCCGTAATAATCGTATTTTGTGATACTTCAAACGAATCATTATAATTTTCTTTAATTGATACTTCATTACCATTTTCTAAATTATCCTGTTCCTTATCTACTGCTTGCAATTCATTTTTGAATATATTTTTGGTATCTGTCTGCACATTAGAAATATCATCAGATAACACTGTTTTACAAGTACTCTGAAGATCTTTATCAATTTTATTTTCAATATTAGTTGATACTTTCACCACGTTCTCTATATGTGGACATTCCACAAAGTTAACTATTTCCTCATTTATAATGATATCTCCATCTTGGATTTTATTAATACATTCATCTGATGTTGTATCTACTTGTTCCATTATAATGTGGAAAGGTCGTTACAGTTAAATATTACAGCATGGAGTTTCCTGTGAAAAAAAAAAGCAAAAATATTTGAATATGTGTATATATGTGTGTATAAAATACAAAATTCTGTATATAAATGTACTTGACAAATCGTTATAAGTAGAATAGAAAATATATTATAATTTTGTTATTACTAAATAAATAAAAAAAAAAAAAAAGAAAAAGAAAAGAAAACCATTTGTATATTATATTTACAACAAAATATTAGCTTCATATAAGTCAAATATTTTTCTAATAGTGAATAAATTCAAATATAATAATAAAATATTTTCAATTTATTCGTAAAAGAAAATAAACGCATGCACATTAGCTTTCTTGTCATCAGAAATATTATATACAGATGCTCATAACCTTACAGGGTTGCATTTTTTGCTCACATAGAATATCAATTTGGTTTATATGTTTGAAAGGTAACGATCATATTTGATATCATTCGTCTAATAATTATTAAATTGTCACGAATGGATGGTAAATCGTTTTTCAATTATTAAAATATGTTCACCGATTCTTAGATTTAAGACTTAATTGTAATCAATCTATAGCGCGTAAAACGATGCATGGATACTTGAAAGACAGCTAATTAAAAATATTTCATTAAAGATAATAAGGTACGTTGATAATAATAAATCAAAATCAATGAAAATATTTATCGAGAAGAAAGAATAAATTTTCCCTCAGACTGCAGAAAAGTTTAATGGCAGATCGCAAACCTTACCAAGCAACGAAGATAAATACACTTTACATATTCCAGTTTATAATTACATCTCACGAATTTCCATGGAATCAATGCAATTCACAGATCTATTATCGATCGAAAAAACGTCAACAAAACTTGTATCCTTTATTTCCCTATATATGTATATATATATATATATACATAATATATACACATATACATATACATATATATATACATATAAAAAAAAAGGAAATAGTTTTCTCGGCCTCTAAGCGTAATGTTTACAAGAACAAAATCCAAGACACGCACCACTGACGTCAAGATTCCTACTTTACTAATAAATTGGTATTAATGAAAAAAACTAATCACTTGACACTATTCATCGCTAAAATAACATTTTAATGAATAATATCACGATAAAAATATAGTAATATATAATATTTGTTAATTTATCCTAAAATGATCTTTCACGCACAATTACAATCATTAACCAATAGATAACATTGGATAACACTCAAGCGCGTAACTGTCGGATGATTTTCATTAAAAAGAACGAGCTTGAAGTTGTCGCTTAATTAATTTCAAAAATTTACAGCTATTGGATATTACCTAATGTACCGTTTGAAACATCCAATCGGTATGAACGTGTATATTTTTCTAAACGAAATAAACCAATTACGTAACTTAGATAGCAAATAATAGGAAATTTACCAGGTTATAGACGATACCATCGGTGGATTCGATAATATTTAACGAAAGTTGAATGCAATTATAAATTTTTTTTTTTTTTATATTACTTTTTTCTTTCTTTAAAAATATACATTGATAAGTGTCTTTAGAAATAACAAAAATATAAATATTTTAATGCAATGAATATTAATTTTATAAACACATTATATAATTTTGATAATGTTTAAAAACAAAAGAAGTATTAAGAAAGACTAAAAGACTGATTTAGATTAATTTTAAGAAAACTATATACATAAATAAGATTAGAATGAAAAGCAAACAAGCAGAATAAAGAATTGTTAAATGTTATTATTGATATTTATTACAGATAAGATAGAAAATACATGAAAATGTTTATTCTTATAAATGTGGACATTATATATAAATGATACATTAAATTTGTTGAAAAAAGGAAATAAATGTATTATTTTTTAATTTGACATACAAAATAATTATATAAAAAACGATTAAATTAATGTTTACATGAAAGAAAAAAACATTTACATCATTTACATAAATAAAATCGATTATACCTATCCAACTTGTGCACTGCACAAACAGAAAGGCATAATACTTCGAAATAATTATTTATTTAATGATGTATTGTTTTATTTCGTTTAGACTTGCATTTGAATTAATATTATAATAAATCTTTCGCAATTTTGAATCTGATATTAATGCATTCCACATTTGGTCCCGCTGAAAGTAATATTAAATAAATATTAATGATGATAAAAAATTTATCTCTTCATATAACGTTAAAATTTTAAAAGATCAATACGTACCATAAATGTATTAAAATTACCACATAATATTAAACTATGTTTAGCTCTCGTTAAAGCTACACATAATCTTTGGGGATCTGATAAAAATCCAATACCATGACTTCTTACACATGACATTAATATAATATCACGTTCCTGTCCTTGAAAACTATCAACTGTATTTATTTCGACAGTAAATCTTTTTTGTATACTTTCAGATACATTTGATATTCTATATAAAAGTAAATTTATATAATAATTATATAATGTACAAATTAATATCAATGTACGAATAATGAAAAAAATATTATTAGACCTTACTTTTCATTGACTTTTTCTAAAATTAAATATTTTTGGTTATTATACGGTGTCAAAATTCCAATAGAAATATTAGTTTTTCCTTTATGTAAGTTGAAATTATTCATTATGCATAATATTATATTTGATATAAATTCAGCTTCATTTGTATTCGAAAATTTATCATTGTTTTGATTTGAATTAATATTAAAAACTCGATAACTGTACATTGGAAATGCCTGTATGTGTTCAACCTCATTTTTTAACTTGCCTCCATAGAAATATTTATTTGGAAAATAAGAAATTGCATATGTCATACGATATTGTGTTGTTAACATAATTATTGGATTATTTTTCAATTTTTGAAATGCATTTTGCACACGAGAAAATAATGATTGATCTAATCCAAATCTCTTTGCTTGCTAAACACATAATCAAAAATAATTTTATGAATTAAATTTGAACATAAAATTATAATGATTATATTAAGAATATTTTAAGTAATTTTTATATATAATAGATTATACTTGACTTATTATGGTCGCTGGTAACTGATTAGGATCTCCCACTAGAACTAATGTATTCACACCTAGTAGTAAGGGAATCAAATTTTCTGCTTCACAACTTTGAGTAGCTTCGTCCACTATGCAGACTGATATTTTTTCTTTATTTCCACTATAAGAAATAAAAGAAATAATATAAAAAATTTTTACATATGATATTGTAACTAATAATAGACAACAACAACAAAAATTAAAAAATGAAAACATAATATAACTTTCTTTATAATTTTACTTTTCTATCCTTTAATCTTACCCAAAAATGGATTCCATTTGATTAGTATAGCATGAGGAAAGTGTACATGTTATTATATCTGCACATTCAAGGATTCTACGTTCTGCAACACGTTGGAATTTTGCCAGTTCTTTGTTATTCATTTCATTCATCTGCATAATTTTTATTAGTTAAAAAAATAAATTTCTTTAAAACATATATATATATATAGATACATACGTATGTATATAGAAACATATATATATATATACTTACTGATTTATGATTTTCTAATAACTCATACTTTGTACTCATATCTATTAATTTCAGTTTGAGATGTTTCCTGTAAATATCATCAATATTTTGTGAATTTGCAATTTCACATTTCAATGCATTAATACGTGCTTCCAATAGTTTTTTCTGAAAAATTATTAAACTGTATAATGCATTAAAACTGTTTCATATAAAATTTATATGTATTTATCTAGATAAAATTAAATTAAATTAGATTTTACCTCTTCTTCAAAACTTTCAATTGGAATATTTTTTGATGCATAATTTGTAGTCATTCGTTTAACATCCCGTTTTCCCAATTCAGTTAAAGAAATATCTTTTACGGTTAAATGCATAGTTTCAGGTTTACCAATACGGACCATTTTAAAACGATTTTCTAAATAATATAATAAAAATGATAATTGTATATTATTTTCTTTACACTCAATATATGATTCTATGTTAACAGTATAGAAATAAATTGTTTTACGTTTAATTGTAGCTCTAATGGCAAGAAGTCTTAATACAATTTCATCAATAGCAGCATTAGATGGAGCACATACAAGAATTCGTAGAGCAGACTTACTGTTTTGATATCTATTATTACCATATAGTATCTCTGTTATAATATTTACAATAACTTTTGATTTTCCTGTTCCTGTTATATAAAAATTATAAAATTGTAAATATTTATATATCTGAATATAATATAGCTTTGTAAATATTTATATACCTGGTGGTCCTTGAATCAAACAAATTTTAGGTTCCTTTTGTATTACAGCACCTGTTACTCTACCAACAGCTTCTAATTGTTTCTGATTCAACTTATCCTGTTTTTGTCAGAATTATTTTAATTATATAATATATGTATTTATACCACTTGTATTTTTTGTAACTTTACCTTTGTTGTAAGTTGACGATTATGCACTTCTATTAAAGGTAATTGAAATGCTTCAACTTTTGGGTATAAAATTAAATTTATAAGAGGAGATTGTGGAAGATATTGTATTGCTTGAATCATTCTTATATTTGAGCGTAGATATGTCACAGTTCTTATTCTTTGAATGCGGTTTATTATAAAATTCTCTTCAACATTTCTTGTCATAATAGTATATGTCAATAGTGCATATGGCCTTTTCACATATTTTTCTGTAAAAATATCAATAAATAAAAAACAGTTTAAAAATAACATCACTAAATAATGTAATATACATTATTTATGTAATATACTATTGTACATTTACCTAAATCTTTGTTGTATTCTGTAAATGATGTTATGATATTTTGATGCATAGATGTAACATAAGCAAATACTTTCTGAAAAATGTGTTTTCCTTTTTCATATTCAAAAACTACCAGATCTCCATAATTAGGATGAGCTTGTTTAGATAAGTTTTCTTTGGTAACTAATACTTGCACTATCAAAGATGATAAATGTATATTTCCAGTTGCTACGTGGATGTTTTTAAAAGATTTTTCCACTAGAGAACACATCATAGTGGGTCGCCTGTATGTGATAAATTATTGATATATTTTTACTTCTTTAATAGAAAATGATTTATTTAATTCATCATTTCATTATAGACGTACTTTGTATTCTTTTCTATCATCTCAAATTCTCTAGTAATGCCGTACCAAATTTCTAATAATAATAGAGGTTCAGCAATTTTATAATAGTCATTGTAAGATTTATAATAAGTTAACATAGGATGTAATTCATTTTCTTTAAGAATAGGTGGCATTCGCTTCAAACGTTGCTGTTCCTGTAAATAGTTCAAGGTAAATTAATGATTTACTTCATTTAATAAAGTTATACTTACTTCAAGCCAAATAGGATTCCAGAGAAAGATACGTAATAGAAATTGTTCTAACTTTGGACCATTTGTGTCAACAAATCTTTTAGAAGATAATTTATCAACCGGTATTGGGGCATCTTTACCCATAAGTTTTTTTAAAATGTTTTGAGGTTCTATTTCATATTCATGAATTTCAAGAACATTATTGAAAGAGACATTTTTTTCTTGTTTTTCTAGTTGATTGATTGTTTGTCTGTTAGGAGAACGATTTTCTTTTTGCATTTTAACATTTTTTTTAATTTTTACTTCATCTTTCAAGTCACTAGTAATAGCCTCTATGTTTTTATCTTTTGTTGTATGAATTGTTTCATCAGTTATATTTTCTATATTTTCAAGTTTATTTACTTTTGGATGTGATTCATTGATCTTATTTAATTGAGCAGAATTAACATCAGTAATACTTAAAGATTGCTCTAAATGTTTTGTAACATTATTTAATGTTTCTTTATAATTAGGTATTTTTTTTTTAATTTTTAAAGCGGATATTGAAGGTAGTACATCATCATCTTTTCTTGTATCAATATTAATAGTATTATTTTGATATTGTTTGTTTTCTAGAGATTTTTTTATTGATGGTTTGTTTAGTACCGTTTTTGATCGTATTTCATCAATTAGAAAATCTGATCGAGATTTTAATGATACTTTTGCTTTTGGTTTTGAAAAAGAAGGTTTTAATGGTCCAATCTTAGTCACTTTCTTATCTTCTGCAGCAATTTTTTTTAACTTATTTTTCCTATTTTCTACAAGTTTCTTTTTTTCTTCTTTTGAAAGAGGAAGTTTTTTGAGTTTATCAGATGGAAGATAATTTGTCAAAGCACATTTATCTTGCTTTTGTTCTTTTAAATTTAAACATTCCTCTAAATTGTCTTCAGTCTTTTTGATGTCCATATTATAAATGCTTTGTTGTCTTTTTCTTTTTCTTACAGGCATATAAGGCGCATCTATTAATTGTGGTCTTTTTCTTGTATTTAATTTTATTTCTTTGGAATGTAAGGTCTGCTTAAGTGCACGGTCATTCGTGTCATTATTAATTATGTTTTGTTTTTTATTGAGAGAATGACTAATTTTATTATTACTTTCCTGTACTTGATTAGACAAATTATCTATTTCCTTTTTTCTTGTATCAAGGGAAATATCAGGATCATGTTCTTTTACCATATCTAATTTATCACTATTTTTAAATTGTTCACTATTTTTATATTTTTTTTCAATATTTTTTTCTTCATTTTTTTTACGTTCTTTTATTTCATTGTCTTCATTAGTTCTAATATTAACACTAAGTTGATTCGAAGCATCATTTATATTTTCATTGTATTCTTTAATAGTATTTTGAATATCTTTATCAATTATCTCCGTATCTGTAGGTTCATCCTTCACAGTTTCTATTATATGGTTCTTTTTATCATTACTCAAAATTGTATCATTTAACAGTTGACTTCGCGATAATCTATGTAACCATATATTATCTTCATCTTCACTGTCAGAGATAATTATTTCTGTGTCATCAAGCCTATTAACATCTTCATCGTGATTATCGTTATATTCTCGTTTAATTTCTTTCTTTACTCCAGAATTTACATCCACATTAGAATCAAATAATTGAGAACTTGGGAATACATTTTCTTCATCGTCACTTAAATTAACTATATCAATTTCGGAAAATCTTAATTTTGGTTCTTGCTTGATTTGTTTCAATTTGATTGTTGATTCAGTATAGTTATTAGAATCTTTTATATTATTTTTTATTGTTTCTTCATCATCATCAGTTATTATTATTTCATCTTCCATTTTAATAAAATAATCACCATTATATACAATATTTATAAGACCATCTTCTGGCTTGTTTAGTGTATTTTCTTTTATCGATGATTCATTTTGCTCTTTTAAATTGTCATGTACTTCATTCTGCATTTTTACATTTTCCGAATGATCCCGTTGTTGTATATCTGCATGTATACTTGTATCATCAATATCATTTATATATACTGCATTATTTGTACGGTATGTCTTTTTATTCGTACATGTATTTTTAGTTTTATCATCATCGTTTTCTTGTACTATTTCTGTATCAATATTATTAGCCAAATCGATACAGATCACTTCATCTTCTTTTGTGGATTGAAATTGATTTGTTTTATTTAAAACATCCTTCTGTATTAAAGGATTTTCTCCACTGTTTACTTCAGATAAGTTTTTATGTATACTAATATCATTCTTTCTCTGACATTTATTATCGTAATTAGTATCCAAATTTGAAGTATCTTGTTTTATCGTATTAATTTCTGCACAAGTATCTATTAATTCAATCTCTTCATTTGAATTAACTTTGTTAGTTCTATTATCCACCTTTTTATTTAACGTTTTTATTTGACAAGAATTATTTACATTTTTTGAAAGTTTAGATACTTCATCTGATGCAACTAAATCAGATGACTTGTTTACATTATGTCCAGATAAAGAATGACAGTATTTATCAGTACTTCCTGTTAATGCATTTTTGCATATAGATATCTCAGGCATTGCAATATATTTTCCATCTGTCAATGTTTGGTTTTTAACAATAAAACGTAATTTATAAATAAACATATCATTATTTGTATTATCGGCATTTGGACAACCGATTCCAATAATATCATTGTCATTCAATTTAACCATATGTCTTGCTTTTTGTTTAATTTCATTTACAAATAGACCATTGGAACTTCCTAAATCTATAACATATATTTCATGATCATTACGGAAAAAACTACAGTGTTGACGAGATACTGTAAGACTAATACACTGTATTTGATTTTCTTTTCCTCTCCCACAAGTATACTGAAAGACAATTAAAAGAATAAGAAATATAATAATAATTAATAATATGTATATTAGAATTAATTATAAAAACTGTAAATATCTTTACTGTTTTTCCTGGTTCATCTAAAATGATAGTGCCTGGGAAATGAATTCTTTCCAATAAAAAATTATGGCACGTATTAGAAGTCATTATATCAGTGAGAACAATAAATTTACATTTAAATAGGTATACATAAGTCACAGAAAAGTATATACATTTTATTTCAAAGGCATTTGAAAAATTTCACGATGTCAATTTTTATAAATAAACATTGAATCCGTAAAGACGCACTTTAATCCGTAAAGAAGACTTTTAAGGTTACAATCCTTGGTGATTTTATATTTATAACCAGATTGACTTTTTGTTAATTACAAGTTTCTTTTATATTCACAAATATATTTATTGATATATTGAATAATACACAATATTCAATATAATGTATCTGTATTTATGTAAATCGAAATTAATTTCAATAATATTTTCTATTAATAAATCAGCCGATGAAAAAGTTCAATCATTGTTGGCAATATCCACTAGGTAAAGTATCCATAATTTCGTGTCTACGCGCATAAACGCCCAAATAAGCAAAGTGAGCATGCGTAACTGAAAGCGCAAAAACTGAATTGAAAAGTAAACAATACTCTCCTATTATTTGATAGTTTATATTCAAATATAATTAGCAATATGTATATATATATATATATATATGTATAGTAATATTGTGACGTAGCTATTTAACGAAAATAAAGATACGTTACAGAATTAGGTACGATGAAAGTGAAAAGGCGATAAGTACATAGAAGAACGTTATCCCATAAATATTAAAATTCTTTAAAAATTGAATAAACCTTTTCTAAATTGAATTAAGTACTACGCAAAAGGGTGTTGAGTTTTGATAAAGAAATTAATTTATACTATATAAGGTATGCATATATATATACATAAGATCTACATCCTACTTTTATATTAACAAAAGGACCTGCTTTATTATTTCAAAAGATTCAATTTTAATTTCTGTTATTTTATGTGAATTAAATTTCTTTGATTATAATTATATAACAACATGAAGATAATACTATGAAAAATTGTTAACAAAAAAAAAATATATATATATATATATAAATTTATTGGAAATTTTTCTTATAGATTCTTCTTCATTTCTACGTACGGTTTGTTGCTGTGTATTATGCATAAGAGCAATTAAAAAAATTAGTTAATATAAACGATGGATAAATATACCAAACTGAATACCACTTCTTTATCTCATATATGGAAAATAACTTCTATTGAATATTTTTTTAATTTATCAGAACGATTATTATCGCCTATATTTACAGAAAAGTATAAAAAAGTACATATTTGTTATCAAATAAGTTTACAAAGTATTCTGGACTTTTATCACTGTCCAAAATGTTTTAAAATTACTTGCAAGGACATACAAATTGGTCTAATATTTTCTAAATATTCACCACCTGATATAGTTTTGAATGTCAAATACAAAATAAGAGGATGTAAAAAGAAAGTAACTGTATCGGATATCATTACAAACAAACTATATGGATTACAAACATTTAACATTTGTAAAAATTGTGAAACAGACATAAATTTGAAATGTTCGATAAGTTATAGCACACTTTCAGCAAAATTCATTTATGAATCGATTCCTGGTAGATATGTTCTTTTAAAGTCATGGGAAGAAAATGTAACTGAGTATTTAGATATTATGTATAAAACTGGCATATTCAGTGACATGACTATTTATGTTAAAGACAAACCATTTATGATACACACTCCGATATTGTGTTATTATCCTTATTTTAAGTCATTAATAATTAAAGCCAAGAATGAAAACAGTAACAGGATAGATATATATGATGTAAATCCAGATCTATTTGATTATATGTTATGCTACATTTATACAGCGAATGAGAATACCTTAGACTCTTATGCGCGTGAACTTTTGCCAATAGCTAATAAATTTGGTATAACTAATTTGGAAGATAATTGCATAAAGATATTGCAAACGAAAATGAATGTAGATAATGTCATTGATACTTTGATTGTGGCAAACGAAATAAATTCAGATCATTTAGTCGCAGATGCTATAAAGTTTATAGTAAATTATGCAAATGATATAAAGAAAACAGAGAACTATGAAAATTTAAAACGATTTTATCCAGATTTAATGATAGAACTTTTAAATTTCCTTATGACTAAATGATTATTTTCTATTTTATTAAACGAAGTACATTGTCTTTTTTGGTATCATTTTTATATTTCTCTTTATTTTTTTATGTTTTTTATTTTTTTTATATTTTGTATATATTTGTAATCGATATAATTAAGTACATCTAATCTATATATGTATATAAATTTATCACATCATTTTTATTATATTTTTATATTTTTATAAACACATTATCCTGATAATAAATTAGCATTATAACAATTACGATAAATATTAAGTAAAGGAAGATTCAGTTTTTACTCGATAATTATTTATAAAAGATCATAATAAAACATTAGATTTATAATTAATGTCTTTCTTGTTCACAGCCCTTGCAGGAACGTTATATTTGTTTAATAAATTCTAACATTTATATAAAAATATACATAATTACGATGCTGTATATAATTTACTAATTAACTACATACACGAGATACACTATAAACAAAAATCTATAAAAAAAAAGGAAGATATCTAAATAAATACATCTTATACACATTAGAAATGATAGATACCACATGTTAATTCGTTCATGCAACGAGTTTTTTGCGTACCGTCTTATTTTACGATATGAACTTGTTATATTCATTGTATTATGGCAATAAAAAAATTTCGATAAGATATATTTGAGATTATTATTTATGAGCAAGACCAGCGTTATGCAAAACGTCGAATATTTTTTCCCGCGGTATTTTGTCCGTGTCGCGATCGATTACCTGCGAATAAATGATTCATCGAATGATGTTATTTTTTATCAGCATTTTATGTCATTCACATAGTCGAAAAGAAATTTGTATAAGAAATTATTATTCTTATGCAATTTAAATAAAAAACAAAAAAGAAAGTAAAGAAAATTTTTTCCCTATAGTTTTACCTGCATTTCTTTATCAGTGAACCACGATTCTTTCGCAAGCCCAGAAGCGATTCGTGGATTTTTATAAAAATCGTTTTTTAGGTGATACGGTAAAGTATTTTCCATTGCTGAATTCAACAGTACGGCTGGATGTGCATAGATCGTTCCTGATTGAGCAAAGAATTGTGGCGCAGCCGCGCATACCCCAGCAAATACGAGAACAAAAATGATATTCATCTCTTGATCACCTTACCTGTAAGAGAGATATTTTTTTAAAATACTTAAATAAATTTAACTCGTCAACATATTAAATACTTTTAAAACTTCTATAATTGTATGTTTATTTATTTATTTATTTTTTTTTTACCGATTACAAACATTAAGGATACAAGTGTTAGATAAATTCCTTAGCTCGGTAATAATGTCGTCAAATTTTAATTAATAAAATCTATAAAGAAAAATATATTATTATTTATTTTATTATTTTTTATATATAAAACGTATTAATATATAAAATATATAAAATAATATATACATATATATATTAAACTTATTTATATGTACTTAGCAGTAATAATTTTATGTGTTTATATATATATATATATATATATATAATATATAATATATACATATTATATATAAAATTTGTTGATATTTGCTTGTTATCACAAAAATTCAACTTACCACGGTGAAACGCGATATTATAAAAATACTATAGAAAAGGATAAATGATTTAAATAAACTAATTGTTGAAAATGAGGAACCATTTAATACTTTTTGTTATCCTAGAAGATTCTACTGTGACAAGTTTAAGAACTTCTCTTAAAATTGTTGAAAGAGAGTTGTCAACTCTAACTTTGATACTAACGTATATGCTAAAAGAAAGACCGCAGAAAACGGATTAAAATTTCACCGCAACAGTCATCAAATATACTTTAAGCTTTGATTACGATCGTTATTACTATGATCTATCTCTCTGATAGGATTTAATGTCTTTAAATCGTATGGATCACCTTGAAAAGATTGAAGAACTATTTTCTTTAATTTTAATTTGAGGATTTGAATTTAAACGATTTTTTTTCTTCGTCTTTATATTTTCTTTTTTTCTTTTTATTTATTTATCTCTTAGCACATACATACATACATACATACATACATACATACATATATACATATATAAATACATACATACATACACACACACAAACACACACACATATGCGCCGCACATATACACTTTTTTCACTTTCTTGCTTACCTCTTGACCACTTAAAAATCTCTTCAAAGACGTTTTAGATATGGACGACGTTTCCCTCGTAAGTATCTAACTGAATGCACGATCCATGACGGCGTTACTTATATACGAGTTGCTCGACCAGTGCTTTCCACTCGAGCTAAGGTTACATCCGAAGACTCGTGGTCATTGCCTAGTCGTTGCTTTGGTCCTTCCATCGGCTAACTTTGTCCTTATCCTCGAGACGAGGTCATCGATCTTCAGCTAAATCAAGTCAAGGGTGACGAATACCGATCGATCGTTTCAATTGATCCAGTTAATATAGCTTCCTCTCATATGTTTATTTCTTTTTATCTTTTTTTTTATTTTAAGAAGATTTTTTTTGTCGCACAATGATCAGCCAAACAAACAACAAATTTCAAAGAATTCCTACATCTTTTTGAATGATTAATTTCCATCTGTTTATTTGTTTCTCTGAAAAGATTGCTAGATCGTTCATATCGATCGAAAGATTCTAATGTTGAAATAGGAAGAAATAATCGAGTGATAAACGTGCAACCGGATGTTACATTACATCGGTTGTTTCTATTTATCATATCGTAAAATTTATTAATCTTTGTATTTATCTTTGTATTACGCGTGGGCTTTGAACCACGTGACTTACGATCGAGTCGATTAAATTTTAGATCTATAGGATGATCTACGTACGAAGAAAATTGAATGCTCTTTGTGTTTCTTCTTTTTATTTATATTATTAACTTTGTTAATATGTATAACTTCCAACATTTTATATTTAAATAAATAATAAGTAACAAATCAATATGATTAAAATGTTTAATACATGATAATCTGATATTAATTAGAGAATTATATGATTAATAACAGAATATGATTAAAATAATTAATACATAATTATTTCATATTGTTTATTTATTTTTGTTATTTATTTTATTTATATTTATTCTTATTATTTATCGTGTTTAATATTTTCCATATATTAGATAAATAAACAATTCTTTCTATTTAACAAATATCAATTATTTTATTTAAAAATGTCTTTTTTTCTTTATTATCTTTTGTATTATTCGAAAATCTTAATACAAAGCTAAAAATAAAAGAAGCCTTGCATACACATATATATGTGTGTGTGGGTGTCTTTTGGATATTTCTCATTCTAGTTTCACTTTTTACATCAGAATATCCGAATTCCATGGGTGTATCCGGCACGCCTGTTTGTTACGATACCGATTTCGTTCGTGAACGAAAGTTACGCATTAAATCGAACGTGACCGTACGATATAATGCAAGCAAAAATTTGGTGAAAAGGAAATTCTATCATCCTTCGTGTTTATTAGGAAAACATTAGAATTCGTTGATTCTTCGTAATAACTAATCGATCATTTTGCGTCAAGCTAGTCAATCTAATTAAAAAATTCATTAATTTAAATGATCAAGTTGGAAATATCTTTTTATTTAATTAAGTTTAGATTATATGTTTAATTTTATTTTTTATTTTTTCCTTTTTTCTCACTTCCTTCATACTAGTATATTTCTCATAATTTAGATTTCCATGAAAGCTTCGCAATTTTCAACTCGTTAATCGAAGGTAAGGAGAGAATGGATATTCTCGTGGTATTCGGGTCAATGTTGCGACCTTACAGGCAGAAACTAACCGACAGAGCAGTCGCCCTTGTCAGAATTGATTCACTGATTCAGGAAGTTGTCCACATTGGTCAAGTCGTTTTTAATAATCTTCAGAAATATCATATTTCGATAAAGGATTTATATGGAGGATCTAAAAAAAAATCTAGATAATTATTTGTATTATTCAAGTGTCCTTTTAAAGCATCCCTTCTAATCGTTTATTGATGACATGATCGTTAATAAATGATCAAATCATTATAAACTTTTTTTCATTCAGAGAATTATTCAAGATTTTATTTTTAGATTTTAGGCGTCCTTCGTTCGCTTGTTCATATATTAAGATGTATATTATTTTTCATTATGAAGTAGAATGTCGTATCTTACATGATTATCTTTTAAATGTTTAATTAAATTGGATAAAGTTAGCAAATTTGATATAAGTCATGATATAAGAAAATGGCAAGGATCATAAAAGACATAAAAATTTTAATTTCTATATTTTTTATTTTCATTTGTGATAATGTGTGCATGTGCGTGTGTATGCGTGTGTGTATACACTCAACTTGTTCATTTATGAAAGTACAAAAAAGATGTAGATCATTATTAATCACAACTTTAATGGCTAGGTTTTTTATACAACAGTAAACGTCATCTCCACGGAATAGAATTTTGTAATCAGTCATAATGACAAATAGTCATTTGGAATTCTTGCAGACTTTTCGAATGAACGATCAGCCAAGATTTCCACTGGATTTATATAAGCGTATCATGATTATTTCGATAAGTTCAGAAAAAGATCGTAAAAAATATTTAAATATACGAATCTTTTTCCAAGCTTATGAAATTCGGCCGAGTTTGGATAGATTTTAATCAATGATAATACTCGTAAGCAGGTGAAATAGTTTTCTGATAAACAGGAACAGCTGCATGCGCTACAGCTGGTGCATAGGCTTTTCCGACGACTGGTACAGAACCATGAACCTGAACGTGATCCAAATGAGCAGTTTTAATTAGAGTTGGTTGCTGAATAGATACTCTTTCGAGTTTCGTTGCTGGCTCAACAACATCGACTTCTTGAAGAGTTTCGATTGGTCTGCTAACTACGACACGTCTGGTGGAGACACGTTGATCGGTTGGTTCCGCGTTATCAGGTGCTGGAGTTGCGGACAAAACGCGTGCACGTATGTGTCCTGCTTCAATGTTCTGTCTGCTGATATCTCCTGTACGATCGAATCCAACCTGGAATGATCAATGATATTTTTTCATTTGATTCATTGAAAAAAAATGTTTTCGCTTGTCTGAAGTTGATTTCCTGATGTAAACAAATGAAAGAAGTATATTACAAATGACAGTAATTACCTCAGAAATACTACCACGTGCCGTGAGAAGCTCGATCAGTCTGTTCTGATTGGATTTATTTTCTTCAGAATTTAATCTTTGACTAGGAACAACAGATGGGGATGGATCATGAGCAATGAATGGAGAGTTTTCTTCCAATGGTGCTCCGTTTGAACGAGTGATTACTTGAGGTTGAGCTCTGGTCTAAATCAAAAAGAAGTATTCCGATAAAAATCAAAGTTAATTTAACATCTTAGAAGCGATGAAAAAAGCATTATGAATAAACACCTGAGATAGGTCAGCAGAAGAGAAGAGACGTTGTTCGTTTTGTGCAGAGTTCGCGTTACGGAATTCAGGATTGTCTACTACTACAGATTCTTCCTCAGAGATCGAAGAAGCAGTAGAAGATGCTATTGCTGGTGCTGGGGTTGAAGAGGGAATGAAGAGAGGAGCTGGGCTAACCGAATGAGTAAGTGCTGGTATTTGGATTGGTGCATGGATGGAATCATAAGCCAAAGGTTGGATAACGGCAGGTCCTTTTTGTGATTTCGATGTTGGTTCGTCAAGTTCTACCACTGCTGAACCAGCTGGCCTGATGATTACACGTTCTTCGATATCGTAGAATTGTTTCTGAATAGCCGGTCGACGTACCTATATTAAAACAATCTTATTTAAAATAATTTATTTTCTCTTTTGTATTATATTTTAGATTATTAGGATTATTAAATGAAATTTAGTTAAATCAATGATAAGTATAGCTTATTTGAAATATTTTTGTTTTATGTTTTAGATTATTAAGATTATTAATTTATAGTTAGTTTATAGTTAGACCAATGATATGTATACCCTATTTGAAACGTTTTAACTTTTATAATATTTATATTTTATTTAAAAAAAGAAAACTTATTTAAAAAAGAATACAATTTTGTTTTCACTCTGACCTCTACTTTACGCGTGGAGACAGCAGGCTTGATGACATCAAGCTGTTTTTCAAATACAGCTGGTTGTGCTTCAATCCTGGTGACTGGAACGTGAGATACAGTTGGTACATGTTTGACATAAGGAACAGCAGCGACAGCTGGTACTTGTGCTGCAGCATATCCAACGTGATGTGCTTCAACCTTCGCTGGAATTGCAGCTTGAGCGTATTGCAAGGGTGCAGCGTACTGCAATGGAGCTCCAAAGTGTTGCTGAGTTTGATAAGCAGTTGCATAAGCAAGGGATGATTCCTCTGGGACGTTGTTAATGTATGTTACACCAGCAGGGTTTAAATATGGCATCCTAATGGCCACATGACCGCAGAGACCAACTTGCAGCAATGCTGCAGCCACCAAGAATAGTTGCATTCTGAAATTCAAATCACACTCTCGATAATTATTCACTTTTTTTTCACTTTACTCTTTCCTTGAAGATCTAGACTATGATTTAGGATAATATTCTTTAGGAAAAGAATAACTTGGTAGAAAATGTTCTTTAACTTTTCTCCCAAAGATACAAGATATAGTAATTATAATATAAAATTAAATAATACTATATAATAACTATCATCAGACATATTGTTTGACAAATAAAAAATTTTCCTTCGATAACATGTTATAAAAAATATTTGAAAACAATTGCTACAATATTTTTACGTAATTTGAATATAAATGATAATAAAAAATGATCTAACGGAATTTTTTGATGAAATTATTTCAATCACCTTCCGAAATTGGCTTAGACTCAAGTCAAGTTTAAATCTTCGCTGTCTCGTGATGCACGAAGCAAGCAAAGGGTTGTAAGTGACTGTGTGCCATCGATGCTATCCAGCCGTGCTTATATGTCCACGTGGTGGTACCGATGGGCCCCTCCCAACGAAAAAAGATGAAGGCAGTTTACCAGCCCTCCCCCCTCCCCCTACCACTAGACCCCACCCCACATCTTTCACGTTTACGAGGCCCACAGGTCCAACGAGAATTGGGTCGTTTCTACTTGAAGCATATTCGTGAAACCACCTTCATCGCGATATCACGTTAGTGTCATTCTCGATGATGAATACGATCAACTTTCGTAACTTTTAATTAGTCCACGGACATTCAAAATGATCGGTACTTCTTTACGTTCCTGAAAAAAAAAAAAAAAAAAAAACAACGAAAAAGAAGAAAATTCATACAGGGGAAAGAAAACATTTTTCAAGCAAATCTTTTTTTTACTTTCCAACAATATTTCAAAAGTCTGAGAGTCTTTGCGGAAGATATGTTACACGATAAGAAAACATTTTTTTCAAGCAATTTTTTTTTTTCTTTTTACTTTCCATCAATATTTCAACTGTCCGCATAAGCTCGTACATGAACAAGCAAACATTTTTCAAAAAATCGTCCTTTTTTATCAAGACTCATTCGTATCGCTAACTTTTCATTGCTGAGGTCGTTTATCCCTATTAATAAAACTCCTAATTAGATAACCTCTATTAATAAAACATATTCTATATTTTAAGATATTTTGTTTTATTTTTTTATTTACATAATTCACGAAAGAAGAAACGAGCCACTTTCTAATCCATCTGATTATCATTGTGGGTCGTATCACGTGACTTCAACGTTCATTAAGCAAAATTTCTCCTGAGGTGTTCCTAGGATACGAGGACTTGGCAGTTAAAAAGGGGGAAAAAAAAAAGAATAAAGAAAGGAAGAAAAAAGTAGCAGACGTCATCTGATTTTTACATATTCGAACGATTACGCCACACCTTCCCACGTCGCACCTTCTCTATTCTAGTTTAAAGATTACCAGAGAGTACGTATTGGTAACCCAATATACCAAAGAGAATTGACAACGGATCGTCTGAAAGTGAAAACTGCCAGAATTCGACTAGGTCGATGCCTTCTCTTTTGTTGATTCATTGAAATTCAACTCTCGATGGCTTTGGATGCTCGTGTAAATTTCAGAATACTAACGAAATATTCTTCATTCTTTGTCCCTAAAAAGTGAAAAGGATCCTTTTTTTTTTCATTTTCGTTCTTTTTTTTTGCTTTTGTCTAATCGTATTAAATTTTTGAATGTTTCGTTAAAAAATGTCGGTAATTCGGTTACATAATACAGAAATGAATTATAAGTATTGATATTTAATGTCTACACGTGTATCTAAATAAAAAAAAATTCTTTTTTTTTTTTTCTTACTTCTATTTAATAGATTAAATCTATGAAAATTTCATAAAAAAAATAGTGACGATTTATTTACTTCAAATTCATAACTGAATGATATATTCTTTTGTTCGTATTTATTTATATACTTACATATAAATCGGATATAAAGATTATGTAACTTATATCGATGTTATCTGAATATCAGTATATAAGCACAAATAACCTATACTCACTAATATGAAAGTAAAAACCGGTTCTTTTTATCTTTAAAATAAATTAGGTCGATTTTGTGAGCAGTGAAGCAGCCCGAAAACAAAAAGAAAAGGAAATAATGTATTATTTTCAAATATTTTTAGTATATTTGTATTCGTTAAATTGGATCGTGTCCTTGACCTTCTGACGATAGAATTTCGATTGTAATGAAACTAAATATTGAAACCACGCCTATTAAGTTGGTGAAAGGAAGAGATGTTCGCAATTGGACGAGCCTCTCTTATTCAAGTTTTTCGAGAAAAACAAAGACGAGAAAGGATCGATTGAAGTTGATCTATCGTCATTGAAAGTTCGCCAATCGAGAAATCGATCTTCACCTTGTTCGTCGTGATTGTCAGCTTTCGTAATATTTTCAAGCAATCTCTGTCTTATCTAACAATTTATCGGTGGAAGCACAAATACATAGATCTTTCAACTGAAAATAAACGATCTTGATCTTATATTTCATAAAAAAGGAGCTTGAGTAATTAATAAAGTAATTGAATATTTTCAATTTACATAATTTTCCTTCATAACCTCAAAATTCGTTTATTGGACAAATTCTATTCCTATTATTTATCACGAACTCTTTCTATATATAAGTATATAATATATAGTAATATAAGTATATAATATATAATAATATATATCGTAATAAAATCTAGAAGAGATAAGTAATACGTGAAAATTTTTGAGGTTGCGTCTGGATTGCTTTGATTGACTATACAATAAAGGACATATCGTACATAAATACATTTATTATATATATACACATATTTATTGGAAAGTTAAAACATTTCGTTCATCTAACGAAAATAAAATTGTAAATTCAATTGCGAATATATTTTTTATATGCATATAAGCATATTTTTTTACGTCTGGCTTATGTAGGTCGAGTTCCTTCGAAAAATTCGTTTTTATTATCCCTCATAAAAATTGTGAAGGCGATAATTTATATATTCGTGAGAAAGAAATTTAATGAAAATTGAAAAAGATTTCATTTTCATATAGGATACGGAGTTATCAAAATCGAGTTCTTGACCTTGACATTGGCTTAATGAGTTTACTTTCATAATGTCACATTTTATTTCATGGAAATGTCAATCGTTTATTGATATATACGTCGTCGAGATATCTTTTTGTTTTATTCGATCGTTTGTAAGCATTATGTGTTACGAAACGATAAGTATACGAAAGATAAAGCGTTATAAATATAGTTAATATACGTAATAATATGACTTCAAGATTGCTAGAGATATCGATCAATGTAAGTTAATGGATTCCGATCACGTTATTCGAGCACGATCATTCGTGGGATGCATTTGGAAACACCAATCGGAACTTGTAATCGCGCGAAGACTTACACTTCAATTTTCGTCTCATGAAGAAATCACCTTTCACTCTCGTGCTCGCATTCGATACGAACAGTTAAATCTCTTTGCTTGCAAATTTACTTCCTTTTTTTTTTATTTTTTAGTTTTTCTACATTATTTCTTATGTTAGTTGAAATTAGAATGAATTCGGATATATTCTTTTTAATTTAACGATTTATTTTTAAGGTTAATAGAAACGAATAAAAATTATTTATTCGTATTTATATTTAATTAGTTGTATTCGTTTTTAAAGTTTATAGAAACGAAAAAAAATTGTATAAATTTTTTTTGTTTATCTTAATAACTTCTTTGTTATTATTATTTGTATTTGTTTTGAAGGTTATTAGAAAATAAAAGAAAATCTTATTCGAATTTATGTTCAGTCTTCATGATTTTATATTTTTAATATTTTTAATTACTCATTTTTAATATTTTTAATTACTCATTATTTGTTTTTTTTTAAAGTTGATAGAAATGAAAGAAAATTTTCTTAATTTCTTACGATTTGTTCTTAAATAATATCGCGACGCGGTGTGATTGTTTTATGATTACAGTAACAAAGATCTTCTCTAGGTCAAATTTAATTCGACGTTATTTGTAATTGTTCTTTTGAAATTGATGGTTCGGCTACGTAATGGAAGAAGAAGAAGAGGAAAAAGAAGAAAGAAGAAATTTAACATTATATCATGATCAGACGATAGAAAGGAAAGAAAAAGAATTAGAAGGTACGACAACTTTCTTTTGTTTTTAATATTATTTTTAATCGACATGTTTATTGTCCTTCGATCTATTACCAAAGTACTTTCATATTAAAAATCTATTATGATTGATTACTGATCTTAATGAAGTCTCTTTTCATTAGTTATTAACATCGAAAGCGTTTTAAATCTTAGATCCATAAGAAATATTTTAGCATCCTTTGTTATTGCACTGATCTATTTCAACACACACATATATATATATATATATATACACATGTTAGAATGTTGGATGAAATAAAATAAGAAATTATTTTTAATTAATTTAATTAATTTATTATAAGATTTTTCTTTATTCATTTAAGTAATGTGAATTAATTTAGTTTTTATTTATATTTTTTTGTAAGAAGTACATAAATTTTTTATTACATGTACATATATAAAACATATATAGAACTACATATGCTATATATATTTTTTCTTTGATATGTATGAGTGTGTGTGTGTGTAAATATATACACAGAATGTTTCTTATTGAAATTATTTAGAATTGAAATTGCTCCTAACAGAATTATAATCATTGAAAATTAACTTGAATATGAGATAAGGGAAAGAAAAAAAGGTATTTAAAGCGTTTTTTTTTGGTCCTTGGATTACATTCTTATGGGGTCATGTAAAATTAATAGTTTAGTCTAATAGTAGAACTTATAAATAGAATTATAAATGCAGCAATGCAAATAAGAAATTCTCATGGCATGTTGGAACAAGTTATTACATAGATCACTTTTACGCAAGACAAGACTTTGTATTAAATCTGCATATAAATTTTAAACAATTTGTAATGGATTTTTAAATAAACAAGTTAAATAAAATATCTCATTAAATGTCTCATTTCTTTCTTTTCTTAAAAATATTTTATATCAACTTTAAGTGGTTGTAGTTTTTATTAGGGAAGCATTTACGGACATATATTTATTAAACAACTTCAATTCTAAATGACTTCAATAACACGCCCTTAATGTTTGGATCCGGAGTCATGATATGAATTTTGATCCTTTATAGAGAAAAAAATAACATTATCATCGTCTTTTAACACATACACACACACATTTTACATTATTATTTTTTGTTTATGAAGTATCGAAATTCATTTCATGGTTGATTATCATTCGATGCGTGAAAAATAAGATCCTTTTATAGGATCGACCATCATCCTCATTCTGTCACTACTGTTCATTCTCTTTGTTATTGGCTCTTCGTCTCTTCTCGTATTTTTTTTTATATTTTTCTTTCTTTCGTTCCTTTATATGTGTGTGGTCACCGAAACCGAAAGTAAAGCAAACGCGAACGGGAAGGCTTTGTATGTAGGAGCTAAGTTAACGCCCAGAAAACTGGTTGTCCTTCGTTGTGTAATCGGTATGTTCTCGTAATACAGGATCTTCGAATTGCCGCTGTGCCCACAGCATAAAACCTCTTCTCTTTTCTTCTCCTCCTCTCTTTATTTTTTTTTCTTTCTTCCTCTTTTTTTTTTTATCTTTTTTTTTCTTTTTTTTCTTTTTTTTTTTGGTATTATTATTCTGCCTCGGCCTAAAAAAATATTTTTTCTTCAGTCGTATTTCGAACTAAATAAATATTCTTATGGCGTTCGTTTAATGTTAATCGCAAATGCACCGATCGCATTCATCGTTTTTCGTGAAAGTACTGTCTTTTACTGTTCTTTGAATTTTTTTATTTTTCTTTTCCTTTTTTTTTTTTCTTTTTTTTTTGTAAGAAAACGTCACCATCTCTTTGTTGTTTGATCGTATAAAGAAATTTAAATAAGTTTACGAATTTTTCACTTTTTACTTCTAATTACTTTTGTTTCTTTTTATTTTTTTATCGTTTTCTTTTAGACTCGATTCTGAATAAAAATCAAAAAAGAATCGTATATTAAATTTATATGTTTATAGAATAAAATTATATAATTTAATTATATCAATCATTAAAAGCATGTATATATAATAAGTTATTAAAAAATGTGTGTGTATGCATGTGTGTATATATATATATATATATATATATATATATATATATATATATATATATATATAGCAAATAATAAGGAATAGTGAAAAATAATTCTCAAAATGATCGAAATAAGTTTGTAAAAAACATATCCATACAACGTTGTTATATTGACGAGCATGTGAAATCGAACGAGTCATCCTTATTTCGTTCTCTTATTCTCCATAAACCGGATATTGAATATAATCCGACAACTCTCCAGTTCGTATCCTTCTTTAGAGCCGGCTTTGTCGTGTAATATACATAGTACTTACATCGAAATATGAAGCTGTTATAACTTTAAAAATCCTACTTTAAAATGCAACGACGAAACATTTCCATTCGTTGGACAAGAAATTAGTTGACGATAAATCTCTATATAGGATTTGCATGTATACATTTATATGTATATCTACACACACACACACATATATATATATATATATATATATATACACGTACAAATATATATAGATTCCTCTTATATGTCTGTTTATATACTTTTTGATCTCCAATTTTTTCCTTCGTTTATATCGAACGATTATACATAAGTATCATTCTTGCGTCGAAAGTCACAGAGGCAGCATCTTCTGTTAAATCAGAGATGAGGGTAACAAGACGATCTTATCTCTTTCTCCATTACAGTACATTTATCTTTGATACAAGCTTTGAGATTACCAAATGTACTTTGCTTTATTTATGATCTTGCGAACGTTGATCGTCGATAAAAAAGATTATTAATAGCGTATTAAATAACGTGAAATCAACACTATTTCGACAAATTATTATGGACAAATTGATTTGATATCACTTAATTAAAAATAATTTAGAATAATTCAAATCGTATGTTTGTAATTTTTGTTAATTTCTTTTTCCAATAGATAATAATAATTATTAATAATTATTTTTTTAATGTTTATATATTAATTTAATTTACATGTGTATATATTAATTTTCTAAATGGATATCTATACATTTATTTACTAATTAAACAACTTCATATAATTAATATTTTTACGTTGATAATTCGTAATAATTTTTTTTCTACCTATCTATCTGTAATCATTATATAATTTGTTATTATATGTCAGCTCTCTCAGGCACGTTACTTTTTTTTTTGTCATATTTTTTCATCTGTGAAATTAAAATTATTACTCTTTTTTTTTTTTGAATACCTTTTTATAGAAATTTTTTGATAATAATATTATATAATCAATTTCATTTGATTTCGTAATGAAATCAATTAGTTCAGTAACAGATAGTGTCATTGATGAGTAATGAGTTAGTGAGGCTTTTGAATTGCATCGAAAATTCGATCATTTTTAATGAATGATTTGGTCTTTCACATTATGATTGCAAGTGTTATCGTAAAAGTAAACCTTTTCTTTTTGGATCATGAATTAATACCGAGAGTATGAAAAAGAAATGTGAGAGGACAATTACGTTATCATTTCGATTGGTGGATAGAAATGAAAAAAAGAGAGAGAGAGATAAAGTATATGGATTTTTAAACATTTTTATTCGTTTAAAAAATCTAATATTTACAAAGTGAATATAAATTAATAAATCATCCGACTCAGCACCGTCAGCACACTTACCATCTACAGATATATAATAGTAATAATATTAATAATAATAATTATTATAATTATATATATAATAAAAATAATGATAATAACAGTAATCATCATCATCATCATCATTTTTGTAGATTATTTCCAAATTCGTTCAAACTTTTAGATTAGTTTTACAAGATGTCCTGTATTGGTTATATATTAACGAGTTATGATTGTTCTTTTTCATGGGGAGTAGTGGCAATATTTTATATTTTATCTATTAAATTAACATCCGTTTGAACGGAGTTAACGACAAGGAATAGTAATTGAAAGTAAAATTATTACGAAATGCTGTAACGGATAAATGTGTAAACGTATAAGCAAACAGTTTAAGAGAAAGAGTAATAATCACGCACATACACACATACGCGCATACAAAAAAAAAAAGAAATAAGAAAATAAAAAGAATAAAAAAGAAAAAGAACAGGAGCTCGAAATTACAAAGAAGATAATTATCCAAAAGAGCCATTACGTTATACCAGTTGTGACCAAAAATGATGTAATCGTTATTATTATAGCGGATGATATAAAAAGAAAGTGAATTATTTGTATATAATTCCGTCATATTGTTAGAGGATTAGGGGGGGTAGAAAGATTATATGTTTATGGTGCTTCGTATGCGTATGAACGTTTAAGGAAGTGTCAAGATAGTTAAAAAAAAAAAAGAACGTATGGATACTATCGGTAATAATAAACTTCGTTCGAGAATTTTATAATTTAGACTTTTTTTTTCTTTCCTTTCTTTTTCCTCTCTAGTTCAATTAAATCATTTCGATAATTTGTATACATTTTTTTCTTTTTTTCCTAATATCATCAATTTCGATTTCGTTCCATTACCGATTTTATCCATTAACGTTGGATAAAAACAATAAGAACGAAGATAGATATACGATTTTCATTCTTGAGAACGTCTAACCAATGGTTGTTGTTTGTTTCCAAATTCTGGTTCCAAAGGTATCAGGTATGTAACTTTTTCGCTAGCCTCAGCTTCGCTACCTTGTGGCTTTAAAATTGGTCTATTCTTTCTAATTGCTTTACGACCTTGAGGGATTGCATCTTCGTAGGTGATATATTCAGGCCTGCCAACTGGATTTCTTTGTTTTTTTATGTAATATCCAGCTGATGAGTTTTCTCCGATGTAAGTTTGTTGGGTAGGTTTAACGGTTTGAGGAATGGGAGTAACTGAGTAACCGGAATGGATAAGGGCTGACAGATCTTCTTGAGTTAAGGTTTGATGTCCTTTGGATGTAGGAATACGTACGACTTGGGGTCCATTGATTTGATCCTGATCAATAATTTCTTCAATCGTCAATGATTTAATTGGAGCTTTCTTTAACAGGCCCGATTGAGAAACGTAAACAGAGGATGGCGAGGCAGTTGGTATCTTTAATTTGTGAGTTTGTCGGGGCTGAGTAATCGTAGGTTGGAGTTCCTCGGCTATGGAAGATGGTCCTTCATCTTTTGGGACAGATCTCGGAACGTAGGATGATCCAGAAGCTTGATACTTTTGTACTTCGTCGCTGGTGTAATAACTGTTTGGAGATGGGAGAGGTGTACTATTGGGTAAAAGATATTGAACTACCGGAGTATTTTCAGGATCTTGTTTCCTAGCTTCTGCTTGAGCTCTAGCCACAGCAACAACTTCGCTATTTGCTTTAGCTCGTGTTTGTTGATGAGCCTTATACAATGCTTCGGCTTGAGCTTGTGCCAATGCCTGAGCTTGAGCCTGTGCCTGCAACTGATTCTTCTCGAAATTCAAAGCGTTCCTGTGGGCTTCCTCTTGAGCTTTAAGATGAGCCTGTTGTTGCGCCTGGAGTTTTAATATGGCGTCAGAATGAGCCTTATATTCCGCAGCTTCCTGAGCTCTTCTAGCTTCGGCCAATTCCGCTTGAGCTTGAGCCTTCAAACGTGCTCTATAAGCAGCTTCTGGATTTTTCGGATGATATTGTTCCTCGATATGAGCTCGTCCTGCGTCACTGATCTGAGTACCCTGTTGTATCTGTTCCAAAGCACTTTGTTGTCTATGACGTTCGTTCACAATTTGAATCTGTTGGAAAGCTTCCTGCTGATGCTTGTTGTGAGCAGCTTGAGCAACCTTCTGGAAAGCTAAAGCTTGAGCTTGAGCTTGTGCTTGAGCTCTAGCTATAGCTTCGGCTTCAGCTTGGGCTTTCAGGTTACCATGATCCTCGGCGTATTGGTATTGAGGAGAAGGTCTGAACTCTTTCGTTTGAACCGGAAGTGACTGTACTGGTTGGTATTGAATTTGGACTGGTTCCTCGACGGATTGATAAGCTGGTGCTGGCTGTTGTTGCTGATAACGTTGTGCCGTCGTTTCGATATGATATTGTTCCGGTAATTGTGCTGCTGCTGCTGGCTTAGAATACTGACTGGGATAACTTACCAATTGTTGAGAATATTCTGATGCATAACCAGATTTCAAAGCAGACTTTGGCTGAGTTGGAACGAGCTTGAATTCCTGAGCTTGATTAGCTGACACCAATTGAAGAAGTTCTTGCTCGAACGTACCCAATTTCGGTTCAGAATATGCTGCCACTTGATAAGTCGATGTACCACTTGGATTTAAACGAGCTGTATGTATAGCCTCTGCACGATTTCTAGCTTCAATTTGAGCGTGTAATTGAGCTGTCGCTTCAGCCTGAGCTAAAGCCTGAGGATGAAGTTGAGCTCGTGGTCTTGGCGGTACTACGGTAGGTTTTCGAAAATTGTGATAGGCTTGTTGTAATTGTTGTTGTTGTCTAGCATAAGCTGGCAATGGTCTGCGTTGGGGTGGTGGCGCTGCAGTTGTTGGTCCGTACGCTTGTGACTGCGATTGAGAATACTGCTGTAGTACCGACAGGTATTCCGGTGAGAGCTACAAATTAATATACGCTGTTAAACAATGTTCTTTTTTATTTCTTTGTTTAATATACTTTTTTTTTTTATTATTTCATTTAACTCTTCAGTAGATCAACACTAAGAAGGTATATCGAGATTTATTAAAAATAGTTTTGTTATATTAATCGTTAAATGTAATCATTGGTGAAATTTCATTTCAACAAGATAAAAAAGAATATACAAAGTTTATTCTATTTTCGAAAGTCAGGGAAAATCTTATTTTTCTTATTAACTTTTTTTTTTTTTTTTTTGATTACAATTCACATAATTACTTCGCATGTTTTTTTTTTTTTTTTATCTCAATGCTAATGATTTCTTATAGCGGAAATTTTCGATGGCATTTTTCTTTTTATTAGATAGACAATAGAATGTAAAGAAAAATATCAAGCCAAATAGTATTATATATAAGGATTGAATATATAGAAAGATCGATTCTTTAAGATGAGAGGTATATTGGGTAATAATAAAAGAGGAATCGTGATGACGTAAGAATAAATCTTTTCGTGGAAGATGCTCGTAATGAACTTGATTTCATCGTAAAGGTTAACAGACGCTTATATCATAGGTCAGGTATCAAGAGAGAGACAGAGAGACAGAGAGACAGAGAGAGAGAGAGAGAGTGTGTGTATCCGTTATAGGTAAAAGAGTATGTAGTTGTGCTTAGCAAAAGGATGAGTCGATGACCTATAAATTGTAAACACAGAGTTTCCTTCTTCGTTTGATGTGAGTCATCGTAGCAAGTATATAACAGTACAGACAAGGCCGTACGATCGACTGGATGGAAAACGAAACGAAACGAAACGAAACGAAACGAAACGACCGTAAGTAGCATTTGATAAAATAGCTATGTATGTAACAGAGGGACTTGTTCTCTCAGTCAGCTGTGTTGGGTGTGGTTTTACCGGTTCTATCTTAGGTCGCCGCGATTAGAAGGCGTGCAAAACTTGCTCGTGTTATGCAAGAAGGCAACAGGATCGTGTTCGAACATTTAACGCTCTGTTCAACGATCACGAATCAACCACACACAGCTGCCACAAAGTTTAACGTGTCTCTCTCTCTCTCTCTCTCTCTCTCTCTCTCTCTCTCTCTCTCTCTCTCTCTCTCTCTCTCTCTCTCTCTATCTATCTCTATCTATCTGTCTCTATTTCGCATGAAAAATATTTCGAATAGATGTACATCGATCGAGATATTCTTCGAAAAACTTCTTTTTTTTTTTCAATTTGTCAATTCTGTTATGACGGGCGTTGTAAGTTTAATTTATAACTTTATCCTTTGAGTATAACATGAGCATAACTTATCTCTTGGTATACATAGTTCATACATTTAGCAAATATATATATGTATGTACGTATGTATGTATGTATGTATGTATGTATGTATGTATGTATGTATGTATATTTGTAGGTATGTTAACTTTGAATATATGAACTAATTTAAGATATGAACCATGACGAATTTCTTTCTTAAATGAAGAAAATATAATTCTCCTTTGTACATTTAGTCTACAATTACATATGTAATAATTATCTAATTATCTTTTTTTATCCTTTTCGTTCGTAGGATTTTCCTTTCTAAGAATACATACAATTTTCTTTTTAAACCGTATAAAATGAGTTCCTTCACTATAGTCATGTACACCGACGCACGTGCAGACATCAAGTTTAGTCACCGTTAGATTACTATGAACTGAAAATCTTTTGTTCTTGTCTTTCGCGTTGAAAATTGATACGCCTTTATAACTCAGATAAAAGAAAGAGAGAGAGAAAGATAGAGAAAGAATGTTTGAAGGCTACTAACAGGGAGAGAGAGAGAGAGAGAGAGAGTTCCCTCTCTTTCGGAATTTACAATCTCTCATTATACTCAACGTGCAACTATAAAATATATGTATATATATTTTGTTACGCCATTTTGCACTACATATTTAAACGCTTAAGTTCCGTAATTCAAATGATAATGTAATATTATCGAACGTAATTATTTATTACTTATTATTTCATCAAGTTGATCGTTTGATTAGATTATTTCTTCATTTAAGTTAATAATATATTTCATTATATATCTACAGATATAAATATAAGTATGTAAGAATATTATACGATGTAATATATAATTAATATAATATGTAATACAATTATAAATATATATATTGTATAATATAATAATAATGATAATAATATAATATGTGATAGAATATAAAAATATATATGAATATATTGATTATTCATTACTTATTGTTTCATTAAAATCAATGTTAAATTATTTCTTTATCTTAGCCGATATTATATTTCATTTATTCTATTCTAATTTCTATCTTAGCAAATTAAAGCGAAACAATTGCATTGTATCTCTCTTTTTTCTCTCTTTTAGATTATTTCAGAGTAATGAAAAAAGAAAAACTAAATAAATAGCTAAAAATAAATTCAAAAAAAAAAAAAAAAAAAAAAAGAAAAAAAAAAGAAAAAAAAAGAAAAAATAAAAAAAAGAACATTCTAGCCACGGTTAGTTAGTCACCACATTGGTAAGTGATAGGCGGCCAATGGTCACGGTTGACCGACGATAATGACGTTAGTTGTTACATATAACTTTACTGTTCTTGTAGAAGGTGAGAGATGAATACGTCAATGCGTCACAAATTGATTGTTTCCCGATCGACATCATTTATTCATTAATCCGTGAATCCGTGTTAGTTGAATAACCAACCTTAACCTCGATTATTGATCATAGCATAAAAGAATT
>NC_140815.1:3400000-3617500 GCF_050613455.1 Vespa mandarinia | reverse complement strand
ACTAAATCGCACGTATCACTGGAAAATCATCTTGAAAGTGAAGTTGAACGGAAGTTTTCTCCACTTTCGTTGCTGTGTATCACGCGAGAACCGGATGTAACGGAAACTTAGGTTTATAGTTACCTATGTATTATTACCGTACCGTAAAGTACGCCTCTCTCTCTCTCTCTCTCTCTCTCTGTCTCTCTCTTATTCTCTCTCTCTTTCTTTCTCTCTCTATTAATAACTTCCTCCTTGGCGTTTCTCGACATTCGAGAGTTCTAATCTCAATTGCGCATCGTGATACAAGCTTGGAACGGAAGAAGATTAACACGGTGAATGCCGCATGAGCCGTCGATGGTCCACGTCAGACTTTCTAATTAGTCCTTTGTGGTTATTTTATGAAATGTGAAAATGAAATGTGATCGTGAAATGTTTTCAGTATAATATATAATATAGATAATTATATAATATTATACATATATTTATTTATGTATATAGATAATAATAAATAATAAATAATAAATAATAAATAATAATAAATAATAATAATATTATATATATATATATACATATGAGATAAATAATACTCTAAGTATATTTTTATAAAATAAGATGAATTTAATTCGTATGAATTTGTTTATAAAAATTGTTTATAACAAATTCTCGATTTATTATTAATAATATATTGAAATAAGATAAAGAAAATTTTGCTTCGTGTTCCGGACGTATTTCCATATAAATGGAAAATTGTACGGCTATTGATAATATAGAAAAAAAATTGTTTCTTCGATAAAAAAATCATTTCTTTATTAACTATTTATCAATTAATTTATCAATTAATCGTAATGTTATAATTCACTCGAAATTTTAATTTATTTTTTTCATTTTCTTTTTTTTTGTGCTAAAATGAGACGGATTTAGTTCGTAAGAATTTGTTTATAAAAATTAACAATTTTTTATTAAGAATAGAATGAAAAAAAAAAATAGAGAAAAATTTGCCCTTTAATATGGTTTTTAAATCAAGTTTCTATGATTTTTAGTTTCGTAGATATTCTCATGTAAACGGAAAATGTTCATAACCTATATAATTTCATTCAAATTGGCTTAGCGACACACTGACCCATATAAACTTTGGGAATTTACGCAGCCCAGCTGGATACATTACTACATTACTACACTATTACTACGAATAGCTGTAGTATGCTAATTATGAATGAAAATCTTTCAAATGAATATCTTCGGAACGAAAAGTCGTAGAAATATGAAACAAATATCGTTTTCAAATGTATTTTATTCCTGATTTAATTAAATGTTGCAATAATATTGTTATGATAAAATTGATTTTGTTAATAACTTTTTAAATTGAATTTTTTTCTTCGCGTAATTATTCCCGTAAAAATTTGTTTCTTCTTTCTTAATAAGAGGATAAATATAATGAAATCACTTTAATTTTTATTACAATTATATCAATTTTATTTTGTTTATTTAAAATTAAGAATAGAATATCTGTTAAATAATTGATAATGTATGAAATTGAAAAATCGAAAGATTTTTTTTTCGTAATTTACTTATAACACTTTTGTTATATCTTAATTGCATCTTTACGTTATTTCTAAGCAATATTTAAATTATAATGTTTCATAAATTAATAATTTTTCGATATAAATAGGTTATAATACATTTTTATAGAGAATATTGAGCTTCGCTAATCAATGCAATCAAAAATATATAGGTATTAGTATAAGATGTATATTTACTTCTTTCAAACAGAATTAATTTGATAAATGTGTTTCTATGTATGATTCATATCTTATGTAAAATTCTAATTATAATATGATTCATCGATTAACGGTGTCACTCGAGTTATATAACTATAACCATAAAATCAAATAATGTAATTTACTATTGAATGCTATATTCATTGATAATCAATATAATAGACTTTTTTGTTTTAATAATGATCACATGTCTTACGTGGAACATTGCTTTAATACGCGAACTTTAGTATTCGTTTAAGAAGAACGTTCATGTAAAATATGATCTTGCAATGGAAACTATTGCTAATACGTGAACAACTTTTAAAATTAGAGATTATTATTCTATTTATGTTCTTACATATTTTAACATTATAACACGAGTTATGAAATCTTGATGTTATATTTTCATATATATATACATATATATATGAATGAAAAATAAAAATGGGTACATAAGCTTAGAAAGATGATTAATTTAAGATAATTTTAAAGATCAATATAATCAGTATGAGAACTAAAAATCTTCTTTCTTATTCTCACTCGTTACTTTTTCTCTTTCTTTTCATCAAAAATTTCTTTTTCTTTTGTTTTCTTATTCATAAGAATATTACTTTATTATAAGAAATGAAATCTTACGAGTTAACTCATTATTCTTAATTAACAAGTCAATTAAGTTGGTACATAGGCTTAGAAAGATGACTAATTTAAGATGATTTCAGAGATCGATATAATCACAATGAGATATAAAAATATCTTTTCTTTTTCTCACTCATTTCTTTTTCTTTTTTTTTTTTATCTACTTAAGATATCTTTTAGGTAATATCTATGTCGAGTGTGTGTAATGACGAAATGGAAATTCGTGACGGATCTCGTTTCTTTGTTACACCTGCGAAATTCCGAGGATGCGAGTAATTAGCTCATAATTAAGTAACACAAGAGCAACAACAACAACAATAACAACAATAACAATAACAATAACAATAACAATAACAATAATAATAATAATAGTAATAATAATAATAATAATAATAATAATAATAATAATAATAATAATGATAATAATAATCTAGACGACGATGAAAATGACGAAGACGAAGATGAAGACGACGAAGACGAGGACGAAGACAAAGATGTCTTCGCGTTCTTATAACCGGTGAAATCGTTAAGTAACATCCTTTCGGTTGTCGGTTAACAAATCTTTTGGTTAATTAACGCATCGTGAGTTTCGCGCCTACCTTATGAAGTCTACGACACCGACACCGAACGAGGACGTTCATTATTATTTTCTAGATTCGTTTCATTCGAATTTCACATGATGTATGAAATAACGTGAAAGAGAGAAAGAGAGAAAGAGAGAGAGAGTGAGAGAGAGAGAGAGAGAGAGAGAGAGATACGATATCGTATTGTTACTTTATCACTTTTGTGAGAAACAAAACGAAAATAATTCACGATAGATCGCGTGAAGTAGAATATTTAATATTTATACGTACATGTTGGATGTATTTTATGAAAATGATCGTGTTATATGTTTAATGATAGATAAAAATTGATAAAAGAAATTCAAATGATATATATATATATATATATATATATATATATATATATATATATGACCATATTACAATTAATATATTAATTTTTTCTATTTATACGTATACACACGTTTGTATATTAATTTACGAATTAAAAATATGACTACGTTAAATTTGCAAAAATTTAGGTTTAATTTTCAACAAAGTTTCTGAATATTTCTGTGACTTTAAGTACATAAAAATTTTTCAAACGTAATATTCGTTGATATTTAATTAACTCAAATTGAATTAATTATATCGAAAGTATAAATGGAATGTTGCGAGTTTTTCTTTGATAAAATTGTTTCCTTTTTTCTATTTCTTTTTCTTTTCTTATTTCTTTTTCTATTTCTACATAGGATAACGTAACGTGAAATTTAACAATCTTCTTTCAAGCAGTTAATTAAATTAATTGTACATCTTGAAAGTACTCGCGAAGTAATTAATAATATATAATTATAATAATTTTGCGTACGAGTTTGAATGTATTAACGAGAAATCTTACAAACGAGAATCTCGTTATTTTCCATAAGAGGTGAGAAATTAACGAGCGATGGTCGTTAAAAAGATCGATAAACGTTCCACTTTTCACCCGAGTGATTTTACCTTTTAACTTGCGTTTAAAAAGATCAAGTTAAATATCTCGTCTTGTATTCAAATGATTATTAGAAAATGTGTGGGACGTATATATCTGTGTGGATGTACTTTTAAATTTAAACGAGTCGAGTACCGTCCTCGATATTTGCATCATGCAATGCGTAGGATGCTTTAATGTTTGCTCATTATTGATTAGAATAAAGAACACGTTTAATGAAATTATTATTCTTCTAACAATCTATATTGTTAAATCAAAATGAAAGTATCAATTTATACGTTGAAATTTCAAATTAATCGTTATCAATGTATCATGATTTTTGCATTTATATGAATTATAAGAAAAATAAAAATAATTCTTTTTCTTATAATCAACTTCGTAGATAAATTAAAATTAAAGTACGCGTCATATGTCACATTTAAAAGTTTTCATTTTAATTTTATAATCTTTTATGTGAATGACATAATGCAAAATATCTGACTAAGTATGAATAAGAAAAAAAAGTTAAGAGGATTCTACCAGATCATTATTTTTTATCACAATCAATTATCCAAATAAGTCTAAAAGAAGAGAAAGAAATGGAAAAAGAATTATATCAGTTCACATTCTGACAATCGAAAATTTATAGAGAATTTTGATTAATCATATCGAAAAAATACAAATGTTAGATCAATGCGATAATATTGGATAGATCGATCGATTTGAATTTTTTCGAAGGTAGTTCAAAGGTCGATCGCTATTGGACAATAATCATTGCTTCTAATATCATATTAGAGAGTAAATTCGAAGAGCAATACACGAGCTATATTATGAACGTTGGCGTATCGACCTTTCACTCTTTTTCTCTGTCTCTCTTTCTATTTAATGACTTTCTCCAAGGACGATAAATTGGTCGATTCGACAGATAGACAAAAAGTCTATTGGGCTTGGCATACGATAATTGCAAATAGTATATACATAAAGTATTCGAGATACTTTTTTCGAACCGTTCGTCTTTAAAATCTTAAGTATAGAACGATAGGATCAATCGTACCTTTTCGATGTTATCGAGTTCATCTTGAAAGATTACGATAGACCGGACGTAACCAAGGCTTAGAACGTTTCACTTTCATATTCTTTTCGATTGATTGAAAAACGATTTCCTTTTTTTTCCTTTCTTCTGTTTTCTTGTTTTCTTCTAATCGTTACTGTCATTTAGAATCTCATTGCATTACTTTGATCAAAATACGTAAGATATACATAATTATTTACAGTTTTTCTCTCTCTCCCTCTCTCTCTCTCTCTCTCTTTCTCTCTCTAACATAGTGCTACTTTTAAAAGTCATATATATTTATTTTGTTTTTAAATTTTATTTTATTTTTTTCATTATAAAATAAATTGTTTCCTTATTATATCCATAAAATGAATGAATTTGTCTTAATGAATTTAATTTTCATGTTGTATGGATGATTTTTTTCTTTTTCTTTTTTCAAATATAAAAAACAATTGAATTGTAAAAGAATTAACATAACAATTATTATATTGAATATCGATCAATTAAACTTCAAATGATGTTCTTAATATTTAATTTTGATTCTTTTTCATTTTCTTTTTCTTTCTTTTTTCTTTTGCTTTCTTTTTTTTTTCTTTTTTCTTTTTCATATAACAAGAACAAAATAAATAAGAAATTTTCGAGCATCTTTCATGTCTGTTAAATTTAAAGATAAATGAATTATAAATCTATGGTATCGATTAAATTAATGAATGTCCTAATTTCTACCTTATCAATCATATTCAGAAATAAGAAACACGTGTATAAAAAGAAGTATCTTTCATAAGAAGCAACTGCATACATCTGTTAGTTAGTATCGTATCTGTCATGTTTAATCATTTCGATGTTTTAATTAATGCATGACAGTCTTAACGAATGAGGGATATACTATTGCAATAGGATGAACTCGTTTGATGCTTTCTCTACAAGTGTCGAAAATATATATATATATGTGTGTGTGTGTGTGTGTGTGTACCTCTCTCTCTCTCTCTCTGTGTGAGTGTGTGTATGTGTCGATGAAAATTTATCGAATTTTTTATCTTTTTCTTTCTTCTTATTTTATTTTATTTTATTTTTTTCTTTTTTTAATAAAGCGGCACGATCAAAGAATCTAACAAGGACAAAACTTGTCCTCGAGGAATGGACTTTCTAGTTTTTATATTTTTTCTTGCTTCATTGTTAACTGAATTTTTTTTTCAAAGATTAGAAACTTCGAGAGAGAGAAAGAGAGATAGAGAGAGAGAGAGAGAGAGAGAGAGAGAGAGAAAGAGAGAGAGATAGAGAAAGGTAGAGAGAGAGAGAATGTTTCGATATATTTGAACGCGAACTAGCTAATTAATATCGAGAACCACCGTCGTTATCATAAGCAATAATAATAATAATAACAATAATGACGACAATAGAAATACTAAGAAGAAAATGAGGTCTAATGAGCGTGAATAATCGCATGATTTTGGCGTGTAAATCGGGGAACTCGGCGAACTGTAACGACAATAAAGATTTCGCGCAGTCAGCGAAATAAAAAAAATAGAAAAAAAAAGGAGGGAAAGAGTGAGGGCAGGTCAGAGGAGTAAAGGAGGGAGAAGGGAGAATAGAACGTGACTCTCTACAAGCATTCCGATCATTTCTTTTCTTTTTTTTTTGTTTAGTTCTTTCTTTTTTATATTTTATATATTTTATTTTATAGGACAATAAAATAATAAAATAATTGTTAGCGAATGTTTTCAACGAGTCTTCCTTTGAAATGGAAAATGGTCTAGGAGTTATATGTATTTTTAAAATCGGAATGTGAAATTGTACGATGATGAACATAGTCGAATCATTAAATACTTGATAAAAAGAGAGAGAGAGAGAGAGAGAGAGAAAGAAAGAGAGAGTTAGACAAATATTTATGCCACGATACAGTTTGTGTCAAAGATATTTGATAAAAAGTGATAGAGATAATATTTGTTCAAATTAGAGCAATGAACTGTTATTTCAATATTTTATTTAAATAAAAATAATTGCATATCAATAATAAAAGAAAGAGAGATAGATAAATAGAATAAGAATCTCATGTTATGGTGTGTGCTTTATGTGTTTTGATAAGAATGTGACAAAAATAGAATATCTGTTGAATCTAAATATAGTACAGTATTCTAATAAAATTCTAAATAAAAATAATATTTGATATCTCAGATATCGATTAGAAGAGAAAGTGAGATAAATAAATAGGATAAAGTTCTCGCGTTATACACGTTTGATAAAAATGTAACAAAGAGAAAAAACATTTGTCAAAGTTAGATCAATAACCTACATAGTAAGTTTCAAAAAACACAAAGAAAAATTGTAATTAATATAATTTAATTACAAAAATAAATATAAATAATATAATTTAATTTATATAAAATAGAACATATTAATAAGAAAAAGATAGATAGATAAATTAGACACGATAACAATTTTATAGTATGTATAGTGTGTTATAAATATAAAATAAAGATTTTAATAAAAAATTTGGAAAGAAAAAGGGAAAACGTTTGTTCAAACTAATAATTTATAAGTTAGACATTGTTAATGCTATTAATAATATATAATTAATTAATTAATTAATATAAAATTAATTAATACAAAAGAAATAACGTGTGTCAGAGAACTAATGATACATAAGATACATAGAATAAGAATCTCGTCTTTCTCGTTTTCACTAACTCGACTGTTTTCACTTTCTGTTCAAAGTATTTCGAATCTATAAAGTCATTACTATATATATATATAGAGTCATTACTATGTGTATATATATATATATATATAATCTTTCTCTTTCTCTTTGAGATCATTTAAACAATGATATATTTTAGAAAAAAAAAAGAAAAACTGATCATCTACACAACTAGAGTACACGTATTAAGCGATTATCATTGTCACGATATATTTACATAAATACTTGTATACATTATTGACAGATTCGAGAGACTTAAGGGGCGAGGTTTTAAATATAGATATATATCTATATCGTAGAGACTCTCTCAGTGGTCCAGAGAGACAGCCTCTAGACATGGATAAGCGTGCAGCTGTCGTTGCAGTTGCAGCCTCGAGCTTAGAGAAAGGCAATAACATCATGTGTATGTATGTATTATACGTACGTATGTATGTATCTATCTATCTATCTATCTATCTATCTATCTATCTATTTATCTATGTATGTATGTATGTGTGTGCGTGTCTGTGTATTCACGTATATGTGTTAATACAAGCAGTTCGCTTGTCTTATGCCCGCCACACTGATTGGGAAATCATCGAGCGGCAAATGACATGAGAACGTGTGGGATTTTGCGAGCACCGCCCTCTCCTTCCTTGTATTATACTACCACGCATCCGTTTTTGTCGACTTTAAGTATGTATGTGCGTGTCTATATGTGTACCTTTTGCAAACTGAACAAGTAGGACACTTCCATTTTTTATTTTCTCAATTTTCTTTTTTTTCCGTTTTGGTATCGTTCAGAAAGTATAATGATTTTCTTGTCTCGAGATTTTCTATAGATCCATAGATCAGTTAGATCTTTTTCTTTTCTTTTTTTTTTCTTTTTTTTCTTCCTTTTTTCTTTGTTTTTCCCTTTCTTTCGTTTCTTACATCCCAAAGTTCCCACTCGAGTGAATTAATTATTACGATATTGATTTATTTCCGATACGCGCCATAAAAGTGATTTGAAATTAATTTTTTTTTTTTTTTTTTTCGTTTGTTTTATTAGATGTTAGGGATAACGTTGACAATTTTTTCTCGATAATATTTTTTTATTTGATCGTATTGACAATTTTGAAGTTTTATTTAAAATAAATTAAATCTAAAATAAATCATTATATTATCTTGCAGGATTTCGTTTAAGTGTTATATTATGTTCATTAATTTTCGAAGATATCGTTTGCCAACTTCGGAAATAGAAAATTGTGAAGATTCAAAGGTAGATGACATTGTTGGGGAAGATTATGCAACAAGATGAATAATGCACAACGGAAATTGTTTATTATCGTACGATAACTTGAAAAGTCATCGAAAATTCACGATTTATGACAACCGACAATATTCTCGTTCTAAGTTAACGACTTAATATTTAATAGAATTTCCTGTTAACCTACCGGATATTTTCCTTTGCAATTTTCTATTTCTTTTCTTTTTTCTTTTTTTTTCTAATTTGATCGAGTCACACGGATATGTTTAAAGAAAAAGAGTAGAAAAAATAAAAACAAAAAAAAAAAACAAAAAAATAAAAAAGAAAAGAAAATGATTTTTTAATTTAAACGAAAATTGTCTCTGTGGAAAAGAAAAGGATTACTAGCATTTTTTTCGTTTTTTTTTTTTTTTTGGATTTTTGTTAAAGTTACTAAAAAAAAAAAAACAGATTTAATTATCGACAAATTAATTAACGTAATGATTACTATTATTATGTGGTAAATCTTTTTTAAATTGAATAAATAAAAAATTAAATTATTAATCACACGAATAGACATTTGTTTGTGATTTGTAATGAATTAATAGAACAATAACGAGCCAAGTTAATTAACGTTCTCAATGTCCTTGTCATCTTTAATAATCTTTTTTCTTCCGTCTCCTAACTCATCAAACAAGATTTCACTTGTGATTGTATAGAAGAAAATATTACGTTACGTTTCGCAGAGAAAGTAAACTCCTAAGGCGATAAATTCAGTTCCACGGCGTAAATAAGGTAACTCTAAACTGTGGATTAGTTTTTGACGATGCAATCAAAACAAATATAAATACTGTGTGATTAGTTCAATGAAGAATGAATTTGTCGATCAATTGTAAAAAATATTTGTCAATTCATTGTGAAAAGTTTGTCAACTTTTATTAAAAAAAAAAAAAACTTCCCACGACACCAATATTATTAATAACTTTATACGGCAATGAAACAAAACAAACATTTTTTTTTGTTTCTTAATTAATTATTGCAACGATAACAAAAAAAAACAAGTGTGACAATCACTGTAAAAGTTTTTACAAGTGTAGTATGACTTAGAACAATAGGAAGATTTACGAGATAGGAAAAAAAAAATGGGAAAAGAAAAAGATTCAAAATTCCAGTAAATGAACTTCTTTGTTTTACCATCGATTTCTCGAAGTGACAGTAATCTTGGCCGAGTGTCTAGCATTCGTATGTATAAACGGGAAAGCGAATTTAGTTTCGTAGTAAGCAAGTTTCTAATGCGAATGCAAAACGCGTATTTCGTGCGTTAAACATCCAACATGACTTACAGATCGTGGAAAGTAGCAATACGATCGTATTTTAACTGTTCGTCTGATTTTAATCGATTGATTTTTCACTCGTGTAACGTTACAAATGTACTTTATTAATTTACTTTACTTTACTTATTTACGACAGATTAGGATTTAGAAAGAAATATCGTAAATTTTAATTCGTTATGAGAGAAAGAGAGAGAGAGAGAGAGAGAGAGAGAGAGAGAGAGAGAGATATTCACAAATTCAATTAATATTTATAAATAAATTTAATTTTGTTTAATATATTTATATTATCTGAATTATGAATTATAAAGAAAAAGTCAATTAAAAATATATTATTGGCAATTAAAGACAGTAGAGAATGGAATTAGAGTGAAGGAATTGTATTCGAGAAAGTAATAGACTGACGTAAGTAACTGGGAATAAGTGCAAGTGCATTGTACGTTGCATATGCATGTCCCGTTGAAAAATATAATATAAATGAACGTTCAGCGTGCGTAACGAAAAAACTTTATAGATAGGTATATATCTATGTAGGATATATATATGTATGTGTGTGTGTGTGTATATATATAATATATATATATATATATATATACATATATATATTAAAAGGAAAGAGAAAGGTCGATTTATCGCCTTTAAACCGGTAAATTGATGTGTGTTTGGAACGATAATATTAACGATTGAACATTGTAGAAAAAAAAATAGAAAGTTTATAAAATCGGAACTAATGGACTATAATATTTGTTTAAAATGTTTTATCATTCTTTTTGAAATAACAGATCTATGTATGTACGTGCATAGTGTCGATCAATAAGAATTGTTTGAACATTTTTTATATTTTATATGTAAATAATCGAAATTATATTTAATATTTTTTATTGAAACTTTTTTAAAATTATTTCTTGGACGACTTAATATAATTTGTCTTATTTCATTTCTTATTTCTTTCAAAACATTAATCGTTAGTTTTTACATACTTAGGAAGGATTAGTATTCAAGTCAGTATATGATATAGTTATATGTACTAGTATAACTTACATTATACTTAAAATTTCCATATATAATTTTTTATTTGAAACACGAAAATTCATATTTGTATATTAACGTTTATAAACTAAATAAATATGAATATATATATGTATACTTTTTTTTTTTTTTTTTTTTTTAACGAGTCGACACACTTGAAACTGTTTTCGAAATGGATACGTAGAGAAAAGATTTTCACACTAGATTTGCACAAAGTTTAAACAAAAAAAAAGTCACACGCGAGAGTTTCTTTGTCACATCCACGAAAAGGGATAGAGGTATGAAAGAGTGAAAGAGATAGAGAGATAAAAGAAATAGAAAGAGAAAGAGAGAGAGAGAGAGAGAGAGAGAGAGAGAGAGAGAGAGAGAGAGAGAGAGAGTGAGGGTGAAATAAAAAGATAGGATAAAAAAGGTCAGAGAAGATGATATTTGATTAGCACGCGGAAGGATCAAGGATCACTTTTGAGAGATCGTCCTTGGTGCTTCACGAAAGCGTGACGTAGCGTAGAGGAGCACTCACCTGCGAGGATAAACAACAGCCACATGGTGAGTAAATGAGTGACGAGGCGGCGAGCGAATGTTCGGTGGAAGTGGATTTCTCGTAGCTTTATAGACCGAGGGGAAAGGCCGCGCCCGGAACAACGCTGCCAGGTGGGGTTGTTCACCACTTTTCCACGATCGTCTCGCTTCTACTTAAACTCTATTGCAGGATGCATGGAAACCAGACTACAATGGATTAACACGATGACGATATATATCGTCTTCTTTTATTATTATTCTGAATAGACTCTCTTGAATAATAGAGATGAAAAAAAGAAAAAGAAATAATCATAAATCTTAATATAGTTTATACGTATAATTATTTATTAGGGTTTTATATTTAATTATTTTGCTTTTTTTTTCTTCTTTTCTTTTCTCTTTTCTTCTTTTTTTTTTATTTTTTTATTTTTAATTTTATTTTTATTTTTATTTTTCTTTTATTTTTTTTTTTATTTTTTTATTTTTATTTTTTTTATTTTTTTTTATTTTTTTTTATTTTTTACTATTCCGAATAAACTCTCATTGTTAATAGAAAGAGGGGGAAAATATCTTTTTTTCTTTTTTATTTTTTTTCCATTGATTTTTATTCAATTATTATTTATTTATTTATTTATTTGTTTCTTTAAATTATGTGTAATACGTCTTCTCTTTTATTCTTATTACGAATGGATTCTTTTCGATAATAGAAAAAGAAAAAATGATTATTTAACGTTTCGCGTTTTTTATTACATTTTTTTTTAAAACATTTTTTCCAACGAAGAGCAACTTATATGAAAACAATTTGTTCGCACTGAAGTATGATAGTTTTTGAATTTTTATCAATACTAATAGGAAAAAGATAATAAACAGCGACATTTTACTTCGTTGGCGAACAGAAATCTGAAGAAAAATTCGATAATAAGTGACGACTTTTTTAAGTTAGTGTATAGAGCGACATCATTAAAAATTTCCTCGTTGTTGCTTCAGTGGTGATAAGGGTTAAGGTTAACAGATTTCAATGAAAGCTACGACGTACGGACTTATCAACTCTTACCTCGTAACCGCAAGATTCGTTTTCTTAAATGTGATTACCTAGTCAAAGAGAATTCTAATCTATTTTCGAAATCATTTCAATTTGATCTCTAACGGATATATATATATATATATATATATATATATATATTCATATTATATACAAATTTCTTGGTAAATCATTGAAGAATCTTCTTGGACTTGTAAAAAGATTCAAGTTCAAATTAATTTTCGATTTTATTTTTCTTTTCACTCTCTTCACTTTTTCTCCCCATTTGGAAAGTATACTTTTTATTCTATTTACTTATTTATTTATTTTTTTTTTTTCACAACGACGCTGATAAGAAAAAAAAAGATGACAGTTATATGACGTATAAAAAGGCTACTTTTCGATTTCACTTGCATTTTTATTTTCTTCTCTTTTCAAATGTATAATTATTTTTATTAACTTCTCTTTACAATGTTTTACATGTTACAGCGCGATCGCAGTGATAATTGTTGGAAAAATGTTTTATTAATTAAAATTTATTATCAAAGAGGTAATAATTTATATTTAAAATTAGTTAAGAAGTTTTGATCGATTTAAAAAGATTTGGGGGATTTTGTGGTTTAGAATGACGTGTATTTTGAAACCTCAAATTTTCCTATAGTAAATAGTAAGACAAGTAGGCAGGATGATGGTAATCGGAATAGATAGTTGGAATAGTTGTCGCGTATGAGGAGGAGAAGCAATGAACGTCGATCGAAAGGAAACCATCGAGAATTGGGATAGGTTGACTCTTGTCATAGTATAGTATAGTAATAGTATGGCGTTGAAGTGAACGCGGCAAACGGTGAATGTATGAAATTCGAGAGCAAACTACCGGGTCACGGTACTCTTGGTCCACCGCGAAGAAACGCGATTAGAGAGGTCGAGCATAATGACAAGGAGACGAGATCAAGAAGAGGAAATCTGACCGAAATGCGAAACGCATTTCGCGGCTAATGTCCCGTACTCCGTTGGTAATAATACACTGTAGATACTTTTTTGGTTTATTACTTTGTGCATTCGTTCGTTTTAGATGAGCCTTTTTTTTTTTTTTTACTTTCGAAGTTATAGTAAAGTATATTAAAAAACAGAAAAGTGAAATTAATGAAATATTTTGGGTTGGCCAATATATAGAATACTTCGTTGTTTACTATTATGAAATATATATATTAAATTGTTCGTAATAATTAATTTCAGTATTTTCAATGCTAAAACATTTCAATTAACACAATATTGTTATATTGTTTATTTATATATAAAATAACACAAATTTCAATAATATTAATAACCATTTTGGCCTAATACATCGATTTTAATATTTTTCTTAATTTTCTTTTCAATCCTTCAACATATCTCCGTTCTAAAAATAAATCATGAAACATGATTTTTATTAAAAAAAAAAAAAAAAAAAAAAAAAAAAAAAAAAAAAAAAAAAAAAAAGAAAAACTGTCCCGATGGTAACATAATATTAAATATTCTTTTTTTTTTACAAGACAAGTTAATGTTAAAAATAGATGTAAACGCATTGCGTTTATTAACGAGCAATAATTCACAATGGCGATGAAAGAGTCCTTGGCTTAAAAACCATTCGTGAGAAATGCGTATCTACATGCATACATTGGCGTTTCGATCGATAATACGAAGGAAATCTAATCACCGGTCACGAGGATCATGACAGTCATGTTGGAAAGGTGCCGAAGAAATGAGAATTTGCTTTTCTTTTATTGTGGTCACGTGATCGTTTCAGTATCACTTTTCCCGATCTTTCATTGAATCTCGAATCTTTTTCCTGAATTCTTTTTCTTTTTATTTTGATTGAATGAAAGTCCTTTCTTTCGTTCTTTATGAACTCTGAGTGAAAGCTTAAAATGTTTAATTTTTCTTTCTCTCGTTTATTTTATTTTATTTTATTTTATTTTATTTTATTTTATTTTATTTTATTTAATTTAATTTTATTTTATTTTATTTTATTTTGTCTTTCTTTTTCTCCTCCCTTTTTTTTTTTCAAATTCCAACAAGGGAACGATAAGATTTTTCACACGCGCGTTGAACTAGCGTTTAAATACTTATATGAGTAATGTTTGATTGAAGTAACATTTTTTTAAAAAAACAATCTATCTTTCTTTTTCTCCTTCTTTCTTAAAGACGAAAGGAAACCAGGTGCAATTACCTTTTGTATTATTACATTGTAATTGAAAGTATCGATATATAGGAAATTATACTATTCAGAAATCTTCTATTGAAAGTTCAGAAATAATCTTTAATGAAAGTTCATAAAAGTGATGTAAATTAAACGTAGACATGAATACATTCCGTATAGTTTTATTCTATTATTATTTAATGCACATAGCGATATATTGTCGAAAAAGCATCACCGATCAATTCGATCAATGATAAAATCCAAATTGATTAAAATCAAAAGTTACACATTGACACATATATAAACATAACGATATTATACGTATGCATTTAGTTTGAACAAATTTTGTTAAGAGTGCTTACAGTTTGGCAATTTTCAGACATGATTTCTGTTACTTATTATAAATTGCATCATTGTGATTGGGACTTATATACGCCCCCGCTATGGAGAACCTATAACGTAACCGACATTTGTGTGTATGTGTATATATATATATATATATATATGCATATATACACATGTATGTACATATGTATGTATATATATATATGCAAATATGCATGCATATGTGTATGTATATATGTATACATGCATGCAGATATATATATATATGGATGTATCGTGAATATTACATGTTTATGAGATCATGTGGTATCTATATATTGTAACGTTCATTTACACAAAGAAGAAAAGAATGAAGAAGAAAGAGATAGATAGATAGATAGATAGATGAATAGATAGAGAGTGAATCAGAGAGAGAGAGAGAGAGAGAGAGAGAGAGAGAGAGAGGGAGAGAGAGTGATATGAAGAAAAGAGAGAGGGAAACACAAGAACGTTGCTGGTTCCTTCACTCTTGTAGGGACCGCCCGCCATTGCCGTTCTCGTGGGAAAGGTAATCGGTCTGAAAGAAAGAAAAGTGAGTTGCGGGTGCTTGCTTTACTTTGCTTTGCTTTGCTTTGCTTGCTTGCGCGCGCGCCGACACGGACGCGTGCCCATGCCAAGTCTCCTTCCGATCTACGTTGATCCACAATGTTGATCTCACAGTCAAGATCCGGATTACTTCTCGTTCGCATTTATCGATAATACCTTCTCTTTCGTCTCCCTTGCGTTCCTTTCGCAAGATTCTTTTTGATTCGTCGAAGATCAATCATCGATTATTGAAATTGTTTGATTATTTTATTATTCTTTTCAATCTGGTTTTTTTCTTTTGTTTCTTTATTTTTTCTTTTAATAGTAATAAAGGTCGATGATCTTTTTTTATTTTTTTATTCTTATTTTATCCTTCGATAATTAAATTTTAATGAAAAGCTTCGCGCGATATATTCGCGTCTTTTCCTTCTTTTTTTTTTTTTTTCTTTTTTCCGTTCTTTTCGAAACTTAGAAAAGTTTTAATGGCAGACTTGCTTCGAACATTTTAATTTTTGATTATGTCAATGAAATCGTTTTCTTTGAGAATCCTTTTGTTTATCTTTTCATAGAAAAAATTTGTTCAATCTTTTGATGTTCTCTTTTTTTTTTTATTTGTGAGTTAAAAATCTGTCGACAGTCAAAAATTTGGAAAAATCGACATTTGCGAGAACTTTTGAAAGGCGGGTGGGGCATCTTTAGCTTTAATAGGCATCTTGCTCGGAACACTTTCATTTTCATTCGATGTAGGAAAAAAAAAATTCACCACTTCTTTCTCGCTACGTACACGTATAAACGCTTAGAAAGTAAATCCAAGCCGATGTGCTTCCTGCATTTTGTGAAATTAATCATTCAGTGGGATTAATATCGACGTTACTCTTAGACGCCATTAAAATTTCAAGTGTGGTACCTTTAATTTTATTTTTCTCTCTCTCTCTCTTTTCTTTCTTTCTCTCTCTCTCTCTCTCTCTCTCTCTCTCTCTCTCTTTTCTTTCTTTCTCTCTCTCTCTCTCTTTCCTTTTTTTCTTTTTTCACGTTATTGTTATTAATCATTCGAAAAGATAGTGCATTTCATAGTCAGTCGTGATTATATTATCTAGTTAATTTCTTAATTAGTCCAGTTAGAATGTATTATATTACCTTAGAGATTATATTCGATTTAATTCAAAGATCCTTACTAAATAATACATATTCGATGGATTTTACTACTTTCTTGGAATTTCTCGAGATATCGAATATTGATTTACATGATATGTTTTTCCTGTCTATTTATAAAGCGTATTACGGATAACTACTTGACGATTTTCGAATTTGTATATACCTATACTTATATATATATATATATATATATATATATATACATATACATAAATACATATATAAGTATAAGTTTGCGAGCTAATTAAGGAACGAAGTAACTAGCTCGGCAACTCCTTTCTAAAGATCGTTTTAATATAAATATAAAAAAATAAATGTAGTTTCACGGGTTGAATCTTTTTAACATATTGATATTTAATCTTGATTTTGATTATTAGAGGGAATTCTTGGTAATTTTACAAAGAAAAGGAAGATAATCTTGGAGATATTAACTAAGAGGTATCTGCTTCCTTCCCATAATATATATATGTATATATATATATATATATATATATATATATATATATATATACATATATACGTATATCTGCATAAAACGGTTGTTGGACTTCTCCCTTCGAGATTTCTCTTTTCTTTCTCTTTTGTTTCTTTTCTTTTTTTTTTTTTTAGACATAAGTTATTATTTTAGAATTATTTTATTATATACAGCGAAAGGTATATCTTTTTTTTCAAACAAATTAACAGAACTTTTATATATATATATATACTTTACTTTTTATCTATATGAGAAAGATAAAAAAAAAAAAATTCGTAGACATTTCGATACTTGAAACGTTGAAAGACTTTTCCCACGGAAGAAGACAGAGAAAGATAAATATTCTTACTATCTATAACTTATGGCACCTCATTCCTTCACGTTTACATTTCGCCAGGATATTTATCTTTCCCTTTTTGTCTTTCTCTTTTTCTTTGTGATCTATATATCTATGCCTATTCTTAAACTATGCACGACCATGAGATTAGGTGCAATGATATTAGCAACGAGGCGCCACACATCGTAAGCTATACTTATATCTCGAGTAAGGCTGACTTCATAAAAAAAGAAAAATGAGAAAAAAAGTAGACAAGGAAAGAGAAAGAAATATCAATGTAGAAAATCTGCAATGTTTTGTAAGTTATATGATTTAAGTTGCATTCGTATAAATATTTATTTATCATACATTTATTTTAACTTGATATATAATATTTATAGTTTTTCTTTTGTTTTATATAGCAAATTATATAAATCAAATATTTTGAAATTGTAATATAGTAAATATTCTATCTATTATATAAAATAGTATTTTATATTATATAAAATAGTAAATTATTTTTATAATAATAATATAAAACTAAAAATATTATTAATATCTATGTAATATATAATACATGTATATATATATATATATATATATATATATATATATATATATTATATTTTACATTTAACATAAATAGTTTTAGTTTTGTTGTTAATATAGCAAAAACTATATTCCTTCTTTTTTAAATTAATTTTTTATTTTTGTTTTTGTTTTATAATACATATGTATTATAGAGTTTCACGAAAGTTATTACTTATTTTGAAAAATAATGGGAATGAAGAAAAACAGGTTTTTATGAGATGAAGAATCTATTTATTTCAAAACAAGTGTCGTAAAATTTAATGATATCTAACATATGTATCTGTTTTCACATGATGACCATCATATTTCATGTCTACAGGTATCAAAAGCAATAAATTCTTTTCGATATATTAGATCTCCCATAAGTCGATAATAGCAAATCTAGTTCAAATGTTTTTCGTATTAATACGATTCTTTTAATAAATTTTTTTCTTTAAACGTCCATTTCTATTTAGCTGTCATCATGCACAGATTCGATTCATTGAAATTTCTTTAATTATTTATCAATAGCCTTGTCTCTTTCGGACTTTTTTTTTCTTTTTTTCTAATGAAATTTCCCTTAAAAATGTTCTCAAATTTTCTCGCATTTCGTATCTTTTATCTTGCACGTTATTACAAAAATTCGTTCATCCAAGTTTAGCAAAAAGCAAAATTCGATGTCACTGATATAGATAATGATTTTTGAAACATCCTGTATTTGAAACTTGATATATTCACGTTATTGGAAAGCAATCCTCATTACGTTTGATTAAGACAAAAATATGAAAAATCATGAAAAAGGAGAGATAAATCGTTTCTTATTGGCATATTTAACCATTAGATTGGATCGTTTCCATTAATTCGCATAATTCATAGTTACAACGTTCCGACTTGCCCGTATTTCGTATCTATCGTAGAATAGATAAAAATATGTAGTAGGAAACGTTTGCGTTGCGGCTAGCCAGGAAAGTGTTTGCTCCATGCAGTTTGACCTATCTGTCGTCATTTCGCTTCACCGCGATTTCAACGTCCTAGAGAAAGGGCACTTCTTATCCAGCTTCGAAAAGACTTTGGGAACTTATATTTATGTACATTAGCATAATTTAGTATGCATACATGTATCATAAACAACACATTGTAGATCTTACGATAATCTGATATTGAACGCCAAGAGAATGTCCTTTGAATTGATTTTCTTTTGATGGAGAAGTTTTTTCTTTTAATTTTCTTTTTTTTTTTTTTATATATATATATATATATATATATATATATATATATATATATATATTTAACTTGTTCTTTTTAACACTGTTAATTTTCGTCTGATCTAGATTATTATTGATCTAGCACCTTAAGAATCTATTATTCATTTTTTATAATATTTATATTACATGCATTTCATTTGAATGTAAAACATTTGATTTAGTTATTTATACTTCGTTAAATTTTATTTCATTTTATTGGCACAAAATTCATCGTCAATTCGTATCTGAAGTTTTACGCATATTTTGTTTTTTATATGACAAATTGTTTTCTTAGAATAATATCATTATTGTATTAATTAAATGTTATATTATAAATTTTACATTATATAATCTCTTTATTGTATAATGTGAAATTTTAATATTATTTATTTGTATATATTTAGAATAATATAATGTTATACTAGTGTTAGTTATATTATTATTTTTATATAGAGTATATAATATTTTTTATAGAGACGATAAAAAATTGAATTATACATCGAATATTAGAAAATTTTTGGGATAAAATAAATAAATTAGAAAATATTCTTACGAATGTTTCTTCTGATTTTTAAGTATTAACTCCTTTAAATATATTCGAGAATTGATACGAGATTTGCATCGACTTATAAAAAAAAAAGAAAAAAGAAAAGAAAAAAAAAGAAGAAAAGTAACAGAAAAAGAAATCGAAAAAATATTTAGAAGTCGTTTAGATATGTCTACGTTTTATCGGAACTTTTTTTTTTTTTAAAAGAGCGAAGAGAAACTAAGAATTGATATATACTCAAGCAAAAATCAAGTTTGATTTGATGATCCACTTTGGTAGTTATCATTTAAATTTTTTCGTTTTTTATCATTAAATCTTCTCATTTATTATTAAATTTTATCATTAAATCTTTTTTCGTTCGTTCCTTCCTTTTTTACGTTTTATTTTTGGAAATACTTTACTGCAATATTTTTATATCGTCTTCTCTTTCGAATTTCTATCGTGCTTTTCTTTTTCACTATCCTACTTATTAGTTTCTGGTTTATCTTCCGCCCTTTTTCTCTTTTCAATGATCGGAGAAAAAATGAGATAGAGAGAGAAAGAGAAAAGGAGAGAGAAAGAGAGAAAGAGAGAGAGAGAAAGAGAGAAAGAGAGAAAAATGATACTTCTTCAGCGAGAATCGAGTTAGAATCATTTCAATTTTCACTTTACCGTCTCTCTCTCTCTCTCTCTCTCTCTCTCTCTCTCTCTCTCTCTCTCTCATACACACTCTCTTTATTTTTCTTTATCTCTCTTTCTCTCTTTCTCTCAGTTTACATCTCCTGCTATCGTCTTAGCCTTTCCTTTCCTTTCGACGCAAGAGCTTTCTGACTTTCACGTCCTTCGAGAAAAATTACCCTCACATTGTTGCCCTGAGTCACGAACGAACGAATGCTGATTCACAGCTCGTACCGTGTGAAATTTGACGAGAAACGTTTAAAGATAACGGATCTGTAACGAGATTTTTTTTTTATTTTCATTTGGTACGTCTATCAGAGATAACGAAAAATCTCTCATGTTCGGGATACATTAATTGTATTTCTTAATTGTTATACATATTTTTTCTTTCTTTCTTTCTTTCATTCTTTCTTTTTTCGTTTTTCTTTTCCATCGAATATTATTGTATAGTTTTTAATAATTCTATCGAATATGTATTTTTCTTTCTGCTGAGGATATTTTCAATTTGATTTTATTTTGTAACTATACCGATTATTATAGATCTCATATTCGATATCGTTTTACACTCAACTTAATGTCATTTACTCCCTATTGTATATATGATATATATATATATATATATGTGTGTGTGTGTGTGTGTGTGTGTGTGCATGCGTGTACGTGTGTATATGTGTACATAGATATACCTAATTCATAAACAATGAAAAGATATCATTTTATTAACAAGCATACCTTCTAATTGAGAGAAACTTGCAAATTTATGGAATTCAATATTCGAATTTTTTTGAGTACATAAAAACTTTCAATTTTTTGCGATGGCCAATGTGTTAAATGATAAAGAAATTTTTCAAAATACGATAATGAAAAGAGACAGAAATAAATTTGTGAATAATACCTGATCTTTTACATTATCGGTTCTACTTCATTGTTTACAATTTTATTCTTTACTTTCATTTTCTTTAAACGCGTGCTTTTTCGATGAATTTTGAAGCAAGAATAAAATTATATAAAACGTATAGAATATAAAGTAAAACTCGATGGTACTTCGATCGTTATCTAATCGTTAATTCTGCGGAGATTATGCGATTGATCGAAATCTTTCTTTAAGATACAATTTATGTGTTTTACCTTGTAAAAATGCATAAAATATTGATAGTTTATTTTATTATTAAATATAAATTCCCAATATTTTGATAAAAGTATCTATACATTAAATATTTAATATATGAATATTTTTATGTACGTATAAAAATATATGTTTAGAATTTTTATCAAAATTTTTTCCACAACTAATTTCGCAATATAATTTTGAAATGATTATTTGTCAGATATATCAATAATTTTATAATAAATTTTTAATATCATGATCTCCGCAGTATTATAAATAAATTTGATAAAATTTTCATTGATTAAAATTAAAAACTAAAGCACTACGATGCGATTTAATCTCTGTCTGATAGCATCTTTTTCTTCTTTCGATACATAAGGATTCGTCAATGGATCTGAATTTAATCTGAAATAAAAGAAAAAAACAGAATAATGTTTATTATATACGTCATATTAAAAATTATACAATAAGAAGAAAATAATGTTTATATTATGCTATAACGTGATAAATACGTAATCATAAGAAAGATAAAAAAATGATTGAATTGAAAGAAAAAAGGAGAGAAAATAAAATAAATAGAAAGTCAACGTAACTCGATTATCGTTTCGATGTCTTGTAAATTTACAATACTCGTTTCTTTCTCTCAATGACTTAATTAATTAATTACCTGTAATATTGTGGCGCTAAAGCACAATTCACGTTGTACCACCAATCACAAGCAAAGTCTTGCTGATTAAAAAGTGTCCCATTAGTGCAAAGAAACGAGGCACCTTGCTGACCTTCTCTGCCATCGTGACATATGTGATACGCCTGAAAAATAAAGAAATTGAAATGTCGAATAATGATAGGATAAGTATTGTTTATAAGTACGTAATTTAAGAAAAAAAAAAAAAAAGAAATTTTTTTTTATTAACAATTATTATAAATAATATAACTAATATATTAAGGTATATTTAATTATAACTATTAAGTTATAATTAAGATTAAAAGTGCATAATTAAAAAAAAATTGTATTATTTACAATAAGAGTAATTAGAGGAAGATTGTACTTATGATTAGAAGTGTATAATTGAACAAATTTTTCAATTACGATTATTTTTCAATAATGATTAGAATAATTAGAAAAAAAAAAATAAAGTTTATTTCGTACGAGTAGGAAGCTCAAAATGGAAATGAAAAATTTTTAAGTAAAATGAAATAAAATAAGATAAAATAAAATAAAATAAAATTTAATTAAAAGATTTTATATATGTTTGTGTGTGTATGTGTGTGTATGTATGTATGTATGTATGTATGTGTATAAAATCTTTTAGAAAATTCATTTAGAAAAATGAGAATATATATAATTGTCTTTTTTAACAATAGAAAGAAAAGCGTATAAAAATGGTGACATACGTAATATTATTTCAAAGAATCTTAGTGAGGAGTCTTGAGAAAAGTAAACGAGGAGAGAAAACTAGTGACATTCTTCGCGAAGAAAGTTTGCGACGTCGCGGAAAGTAAAATCGCGATGCATGACCGTAAAATACATACATGCATTTCAACGTACATTTGAATCATGTTAGAGTTATAACATAGTGTTTTATAAAAATTTATCGTAAAATAAAAGAGAGAGAGAGAGAGAGAGAGAGAGAGAGAGAGAGAGAGAGAGAGAGAGAGAGAGAGAGATCAATTCGAACTATTACTTATATATCAATGGATTATTTATGTCATTTTTGAAATTTTATTAAGCCTTGGCGAAATATGTTTGAATATTAAAAATGAATTTTTTCGTTAATGATTGAGACAATTAAAAATGAAGCAATAAATGAATAAAAAAAAAAAAAAAAAAAAAAAAAAAATTACGAAGGAACAAATAATTTTACACGAGGAAAAGAAAAAAGATAGGAAAAAAATTTGTCACTTTTTGATCGATATCTTCATTTTTTTTTTGAAATCCTCTTGCCTGACATTTAGTTGAGCGTTAACATTTCAATTGAAATAATTACAAAAAAAATCAAAGAGGAGAAGTTTTTGAGAAAAGAAAAAAAGAAAGAAATAGAAGAGAAGTTTTCTTTAAATAAGAATAAGTGAAGAAATGTTATTTTTTAAATGAAAACAAAAAAAAAATGAAAAAAAAAAGGAAAAGGAAATTGGATACATTCTCAAAGGTATTACGTATAAAAATGATTTCTCAAGTAACATATATAATCGTTAAAAGTATAACGTCCGTGTCATGTTGTAAGTCGTAAGTCACATCGAAGAGAATTTCCTGGGTCCTTCATTAACTGAATTAACATCGAGGATTGTTATCCCACTATAAGAAATAAGCTACACCCTAAAATACTGTTGCCTCATAATTACACGCTCTGTTTATTCGATTATTCTCTGAGTTCACGATGCAATAACAACGAGAAGGGATAAGAATTTCGGTGCAAGCCATGAATTGGAAAGTAATTTTGAGAGGTCTCTAACGTTGTCGATAAATATCGCGAAAGTTATTTACCCTTTGGGCAAATATTTTTTTTTCTCCTTTTTTTATTTTTCTTTTTTTTTTTATTTTTTTACTTTCTTTTCGATCGATACCAATGTGAGATAACGTTCTTCATCTTTCTTTCTTCTCTTTTCTTTTTTCTTCTTCTTTTAAGTTTATTATTAAAGACTAGCTGTCGAAAGTTCTTCGATCGGCGGACAATAAAAGAGAGATATACTTTCCCTGAAAGAGAATTGCATAACAAAACTCGACGCAATATTGTGGATTCGTATCAGCGTCGAATGTAGAAATTACATTTTTTTTTCAAGAGGTTCCATCTAATATTTTTTATTTTCTCATTGTTGCTGAAGGAATAACAGAAAGAAATACAAAAATATCTATCGCATTAATGTCCAATGATATCAATGAAAATCGTTCATTTTTTGATAAATTGAAAAAAAGAAAAGAAAAGATAAGAAAAGAAAAGAAAAAAAGAAAAAGGAAAATAATTGTAAGTAATAATTTGTCAGTAATTTTCTTAAAACGCCGTGAATAGCAAACATAGAGAGATAAAAAAAATCGTTCACGTACGATCGTAATAAATAATTTATCACAGCACTGTGTGTGTGTGTGTTTCCGCCGGAAGTTTCTGATGTTGCCTTGAAGCTTGTATAATTCTTCTTAGCCGTTCTCTCTCGCAAAATAAAACGTTTTGTCCTTTTTTTTTTTTTTTTTTTCGCACGATCCTTTCTCACATTCGAGACCTTTCATGTAACAATTATTCGAAACTTTTTTTTTCCTTTCAATTTAAATGAACAATTAAATAAACATTAATTTTTTGAATATGAAATATGAATTAATATTATGACAGAAAAAAAAATGGGAGTGAATTTACGAGAAATATACGAAATAAAGTGAAAAGAAATCTTTTAGAAAAATTACGTGTCTTCGAAATTGTATGACTTCACGTACAAGAATTGAAATATCTTGTTTATTTTTTTTTTTGTAACGAAATGAAATGAAAAATATTATTGATTATGGATATCAAATGTGCTTCAATAAAAAAACAAAAAGAAAATAAATAAATAAATAAGTAAAAATATTTTTAAACGAGCAAAGAATTATACGAGTTATCTATTGAATAGAACATTATAATCAAGTAATTCGAACGCAATTAAAGATTTCTTAATTAACATTCTCCCGTTTTTCGACCTATTGCGATATCTCAGTAATTTTCTTCGTTAAATTACCAAGGTAATTACCAATTCTTAACTTCTCGAAGTTCCTGCTTCACATATAGAAATAGATGAAAATTTGTCAATTAAATATAATAATATAAGATATATAATCGTATACGCGATCTTATATTTGCCAGATCAATCTTAGATCAATGTTAGAGTACGTAGAGATCTCGAAGATAATACGCGTTAAAAAGTAATAGTGTATAGTTTAAGATATTCGCATGGTATGGACTTTCATTGACGAAGTCCTTGATGCAGGACGTCCTTTCCAGTTTATTAATGTTGGAAAATTCAATCTCTAAGCTCGCGGAAGGATTGCAACATGGTTGAAATATTTCAAACGTTCAGGCGAACGCTCTCTTTTTACATTCTTATAACGAAATTAGTGATTGTATTTTTGAATCTATAGAAAAAAATATTTTTATACAAATTACTTTGAATAGTTATAACTTTAAAAATTTTTATGATTACGATTTTCGTTGTTTCCTAATGTTTTTTTTTCTCTCTTCATTCGTTTCATGCTTTTTAATTTACAATTGACAGTAGTAATTAAAAATTTTGTTTAGTGACAAAATCACGTTTAAAATTTGTGCGAACACAGTTGTTCGATTATTTCTTATATTTTTTATTATTATCATCTTTTCATATATTTTGTTTTTTCTTTTTTTTTTTTTTCTTTTATTCTTCTTATATTTTAAAACAAAGAAAAAACAAAAATCGTTGGACAGACTAAAAGTTGCTATGCGGAATAAGTATAGTTTTTATTGGTAAAAAAAAAGATAATTCGTAAAGTCATATAATGGTTGATTTACCTGACAACCAGTCTCTACATTCGCGTACATTCCTGGTACATGGGGTACATAAGCACAAGAAAAACTGGTCTTTGGAACGCTGTGATAAATCGGATAGTCCACTCCAGGAATACCGGGTATTTTACTGAGATCTTGTTGATCCTTCTTCGGGAATTCTGGAACTACGATTGGCCTTTGGAACTTCACCACAGGCTGGAAATTCTGATAGCCATCATCGTAATAGTCGAAATTCGCTGCACGTTTCTATGAAAAAAATATCTTCATCATCATCATCATCATCATCATCATCATCATCATCGATAACAGTAACCCACATAAATCGTTCAATGTAAGATTTAATTATTTTCTTTACTCGTTCTAAAGAATCTCCATTAACAAAAAAAAAAAAAAAAAAAAAGAAAAAAAGAAAAAAGAAAAAAGAAAAAAGAAAAAAAAATAATAATAATAAAAATAAAGAAAAGAATTAGTGTCTTGTCAAGAAATGCGACAGAGATAGATAATTCTTAGCTCTCATTAAGCCCAAGGTAAGGTCGTTTTTCGTTATAATTGTCATCGATATTTTATCTTGTCGATTCGAACGATTAAGTTTGATCTGGGTATACTATAATATCTGTGAAATTATAAGACGATGATAAATGACCTGCAAGTACTATGCTTTCACAATTATCATCATCATTATCATCATCATCATTATTATTATTATTACTTTTTTTCTTCTTTCACATTCAAAGAAGGAGATAGAAAAAAAGAAGGAAAAGAAAGAAAATTCATAGAAGAACGTCGACGTAAAAAAGATGTCCTGCAAAAGGACCAATTATAGTTGTTCGTGAAATACGAATTTCATGCGAATTATACTCATTAGCCTCTCACCGGATGGTTTCTTCGCGATCATAAATATATTTTCATGGAATGCAACAGCGGTTTTTACGTTCACTGTGACTGTGCAATTTTACTTGTTGAACTGTGTGATGGGACAACAACAACAAGGATGGTTAGATGAATTAGGCCTTTTTCTTTCTTTCTTTCTCTTTTTTTCCTTCTATTTCTTCTTTCTTGTCTTACTATTATCTTTTTTTTGTTTTTTTTTTAGTTTTTTGTATTATTTACCTGCTGAACGATGCCGCTAGTAACGATGACTACCGCGAGGGTGGCGAAAAGAAGAGTAGCAAGGACACCGTGACTACTTGGCATGTCCGCACCGGGTTTGATGATAAACGAAACTAGTCCAGCTTCCGTTGAACCGCGAGAGAGAACAGTTTGCCAGGTGTGTAAGAAATTATGTCACAGTTTGAGGGAGAGAAAGTCTGTCTGTTCTGTAACACGAGTTCAGAAACGTACTCCTTCCCTTCTATATCCATTTTATCCCCTTCTCCCTATACTTCTTTATATACCTGTGTATGTAGGTATATGTATATAAACGTATGTATGTAGTAGAAACCAACGTAAAATAATTCAAACAGGGCCGCAACTAATACTTCGTTCTTCTTACTTTATTTTATTTCGTATTATTTATTTGTAACTATTTAATCGTTGTGTTAAATTATCGATCGAATTATTGAAATTAGGTCAGATTTTTTTGATTTACAAAAAAGAAAAAAGAAATTATTTCGAAATTTGATTACTCGTTTTGTATTCTTTTTTTCTTTTTTCCTTTTTAGAGATTAGAATTTCGTTATTCTATTTTCTTTTTTCCTTTAGAAATAGGATCGTGCCTGAAGTTCTCCTGCCAACGCTGTTAAATATTATAATGCAATTCTAACGTAATAGTTTGAGCGAAAAAGATATAATTTCATAGCATTCTCTACCAATGTAATGCGGATATTTAGAGAGCTTAGGACCTGTTATTCCGACACTCGCCGCTACATAATCAAAATGGTGTAGTTGGGAGAAATATTACAGTATAGTAAGTTAATTCGCGAGGTTAATCATCTAGTTTTTTTTCATACATTTTTTTTTGTTTGATTTACAATAATAATAAAGAGAATGTTTAAATTTTACTTTTTGACTAAGGTAAATAAAAAAGAACGTTAGTTTTATATTACTATACATTTTGTAGAATAAATTATTTTATTCGAAAAAATTGAACATTACTATATTTGATAATAAACAGGCATATTTGATTTTTTTTTTATTTAGTATCGTAATATATATATATGCTTGGAATTTTAAATACACCTTAAATTGATCCAATATTATGCAAGACTGTATTTCGTAAAATCATTCTACAGGATCGCTAAATGGATAATAGAGAAATCTGTTATACCGATTTTAGATAATTAATTATTTTTTTAAATGAAATATTTTAAGAAATTTTTTAAAGAAATTATATTGATCAGTGTGCTAATGTTTCTTAGAATTTATATATGATAGTAATATTCTAAACTATACACTAGTCTTCTTATTTCGGATGCTGATGAATCTATCCCTCGATGACCTATACTGAAAACTATAAAAGAAAAAGATAAAGAGGAAATAAAAGAACAAAAAAAAATTTTAAACAAAATAATATATATATATATTATTTATATATATACATATATAAAATACAAATAGAAAATAAATATAATAGAAAATAAATAAAATGGAAAATAACTATATATAAATAGATAAGAGACCTAGAGAAAGAAACGAAAAGAGAAGCAGCATGCACCATCTCATGGGTCCTATCTAAAGCTTATAAATCATAATTAATAAAAATATATTAAAAACATAATTAAACACATAATTAAACATATAATTAAACACATAATTAAAAAAAAACATTATAAATAAATATTAAGGAAACATAATTGAAAAAGAAAAATATGAGATAGAAAAGTGAGCCGGAGAAAGAAAAGAGAGCCCCAGAAAGAAAAGAAAATGGAAGCACTTCTACACGATGCTGATACAGCTGCCCGTACAAAGGCCCATACCCATGGGTCCCTCCCATGGATCCCACCCGAAATACACAAAGGATATTGGAAAGGATACAAAAGGATATTGGGAAAGTAATACAATATGCAGCCATTCGCTCGATAATACTTGGATTTAAAAATTTACAATTAATCTTTCCAAGTATTATCGACCCAGGTCTCACTACGTGGAAGTTGCTGCATGTGGAGACCCACGAGCTAACGGTGACTCTACTTTACTCTAAAATCCGCGTTCCGCGATACCGATCCCTTATGCCTTCCGCTTCGGATATCTTGGGCATGGGACAAAGCTAACAGGAAGTATCTAGCCTTAGCTAGAGGGACTCCGCTTACAGAAAGCTTAACCGTTCAACACCCTCCGCCTCAGGCATAACGAATTATTAAGCACATCTAAATTCGTGCATCCGAATTTCGAACAATCAAAGCGTATTAATCGCGTTCGCGACACTCACGTGTGTTATAATTACGTAGATTCTACTGTTCTATCCAAATTCGCGTAGTAATCTAATCGATATGTCGAAGAAATCAAACGAAATCCTCGGTAGGACTTTCAATCGCGCATGCGAACTCTTACGTGAGTGTTAGAATAACGATGACTCTAAGTTGAAATCCGAAGCGCACTCCAAATTTCAACACTAAAACGAAGTCCATGATAGGACTTTTAATCGCGCGCGGACACCCACGCAAGTGTTCGGAAAACGGTGACTCTACTCTAAATAAACTAATCGAATATTCGAGCAAACAAAACGAAGTCCCCGGTAGGACTTTTAATCGCGCACGCGAACACTCACGTGAGTGTTAGAATAACGGTGACTCTAAGTTGAAATCCAAAGTGACATATGCTAACCGGTATTTAGACTTTCCATGATATTTGTCGGGATTTCCGCCCCGCTACCAAATATGAGGATTGTCATAACATCAGCCAGCTATGTACAGCACTACAAGGTAAACCGTTCGCGCACCCCGAATTTCAACACTAAACGAAGTCCATGATAGGACTTTTAATCGCGCCCGGACACCCACGCAAGTGTTCGGAAAACGGTGACTCTACTCTAAAAAAACGCGTTCGCGAGGTAATCTAATCGAATATTCGAGCAAATATAAACGAAGTCCCCGGTAGGACTTTTAAGTCGCGCCCGCGTTCATTCACGTGAGTTTTAGAAAAATGGTGACTCTACTCTAAATTCGCGTTTACGATACGAGCAATTAAACGAAGTTCAATCGCGCCCGCGAACACCCACACCTGTGCTTGCCGACACACGTGCGAGTGTTCTTCTATCCTGCCCGTATTCGCGTGTAAAGATCGATGATGAATCCAGCCTTGCTACGATGACGCATTCGACCAGAGGTGAACCTATGCCTCGATGATCTATCCTGAAAAAAAAAGAAGATAAGGAAAAAATAATAAAAAGAAGAGAAAAGACATATTGAATATCGCTGCATGATTGCTCGATCATCCCTGAAAAAGAAAAAAGAAGATGAATAAGAGAAAGAGAAAAAATATATAAAATAGAAAATAAATACGTATAAATAGTAATGAGTGCTGGAGAAAGAAAGAGCTCTGTACGATGCTGAAACAGCTGCCCGTATCATCTCATGGGTCCTATCTAAAATATATAAATCATAATTAATAAGAATATATTAATATACATAATTAAAACGTAATTAAAGAAATAATTAAAAAGAAACAACTTAAATAAATATTAAGAAAACGTAACTGAAAAGAAATAACTTATTAATAACATAACTGAAAACATAATTAAAAAAGAAAATATGAGGTAGAAAAGAGAAAAAGAGAGATGCATTTCTATACGATGCTGAAACAGCAGTTCGCACCTTCTAATGTGTCCTATCTAAAATATATAAATCATAATAAGAATATATTAATATACATAATTAAAACGTAATTAAAGAAATAATTAAAAAGAAACAACTTAAATAAATATTAAGAAAACGTAACTGAAAAGAAATAACTTATTAATAACATAACTGAAAACATAATTAAAAAAGAAAATATGAGGTAGAAAAGAGAAAAAGAGAGATGCATTTCTATACGATGCTGAAACAGCAGTTCGCACCTTCTCATGTGTCCTATCTAAAATATATAAATCATAATTAATAAGAATATATTAACATACATAATTAAAACGTAATTAAAGAAATAATTAAAAAGAAACAACTTAAATAAATATTAAGAAAACGTAACTGAAAAGAAATAACTTATTAATAACATAACTGAAAACATAATTAAAAAAGAAAATATGAGATAGAAAAGAGAAAAAGAGAGATGCCTTTCTATACGATGCTGAGACAGCAGGCCGAACCTTCTCATGTGTCCTACCTAAAATTTATGAATCATAATTAATAAGAATATATTAATAACATAATTAAAACATGATTAAACACATAATTAAACACATAATTAAACACATAAATAAACACAAATAAACACATAATTAAACACATAATTAAACACATAATTAAACACATAATTAAACACATAATTAATCACATAATTAAACACATAATTAAACACATAATTAAACATATAATTAAAAACATAATTAAAAAGAAACAACATAAATAAATATTAAGAAAACATAATTAAAAAGAAATAACTTAATAACATAACTGAAAACATAATTAAAAAAGAAAAATATGAAATAGAAAAGAGAAAAAAAGAGATGTATTTCTATACGATGCTGAGACAGCAACCCGCACAGAGGCACACCCCCATGGCCCATCCCATGGGTCCCACCCGAGACTATAAATCATAATTCATAAGAGTATATTAATAAGATAGAAAATAAAAACAAGAAAAATATAACTTAAAAAAGGGAGTCGCAGAAGATAAGAGAATAGAAGCAGCTCTACATGATGCTGAGATAGCAACCCGCACAAAGGCCCTCACCCATGCGCCACTCCCATGGGTCCCACCCGATACTTATAAATCATTATTAATAAGAGCAAATAACAATGTAAAATATGAGATAGAAAAGAGAGCTCTAGAAAGAGAAGAAAAGTGAAGCAGCTTTATAAGATGTTGAGACAGCAAACCGCACGGAGGACCACCTCCATGGGCTCCTCCCATGGATCCCACCCGAAATATATAAAGAATAATTAATGAGAATAAATAAGAATTAATAGAAATGACAGTGGACGCAAAAGAGAGATAGAAAAATTTCTTTTTCATTTCTCTGAGAAATTATTGTACAATAGAATTCTGCCATATTTCTTCTTTTGAAGTATTATTAGCGATATAAAGTAAAAAAATATTAATGTTCAATTGGAATTATATTAAAAAGATATTGGAAAAGTAAAAAAATATGCAGCCATTCGCTCAGTAATACTTGCATTAATGAATTTATAATTAGTGTATGCAAGTAATACCGACCCAGGTCTCACTACGTGGAAGTTGCTGCATGTGGAGACCCACGGACTGACGGTGACTCTACTCTAAAATTCGCGTTCCGCGATACCGATCCGCTATACCTTTCCGCTTCAATGCACTGGCTTCTTAACTAACAGGGTATGCGTAGCTTAGCTACTGCACACCTCTTACAGATAGCTCCACCATTTGCACCGTCCGCTTCAGACATAACGGATTATTAAGCACATTCGAATTCGTGCTTTTCGAATTTCGAACAATCAAATCGCACTCCTAAGAAATACTAATCGCGTCGCGACACTCACGTGTGTGTTATAATTACGTAGATTCTACTGTTAAGCCGAAATTCGCGAAGTACCCCCATCGAAATTTTGAAGAAATCAAACGAAGTCCACGGTAGGACCTTTAATCGCGCCCGAACACCCACGCGAGTGTTAGAAAAACGATGACTCTACTCTACAATTCGCGTTTTCGATTCGAACAATCAAACGAAGATTAATCGCGCCCGAGAACACCCACGCCTGTGCCCGCCGACACACGCGCCAGTGTTCTTCCTATCCTTCCCGTATTCGCGTAGAAATCGATGATGAATCTTGCCATTCGATGTACCATCCGGTCGCTGATTAACCTATCCCTCGATGATCTATCCTGGAAAAGAAGAAGGTAAGCAGAAAATAAGAGAAAGAAAGAAAATACATAAAATAAAACATAATATATATATAATATAAATAGAAAATAAACATAATTAAAAACATAATTAAAAACATAATTAGAAAGAAACAACATAAATAAATATTAAGAATACATAATAAAAAGGAAATAACATAATAATAACATAATTGAAAACATAATTCAAAAAGAAAAATTTGAGATAGAAACGAGAGCCGGAGAAAGAAAAGAGAGCCCCAAAATGAGAAGAATAGAGAGCCCCAAAAAGATAAAGCAAGAGAAACAGTTCTATATGATGCTGAGACAGCAACCCGCACAGAAGCCCTCGCCCACAGGCCCCTCCCATGGGTCCCACCCGAAATTCACAAAGGATAATTAATGAGAGTGAATAAGAATAAATAGAAATGACAGTGGACGTAAAAGAGAGATAGAAAAATTTCCTTTTCATTTCTCTGAGAAATTATTGTACAATATATTTCTGTCAAATTTCTTCTTTTGAAGTATTATTAGCTATATAAAATGAAAATATATTAATGTTTAGTTGGAATTAGTTTGAAAAGATATTGGAAAAGTAATACAATATGCAGCTATTCGTTCGGTAATACTTGCATGTAAAAATTTACAATTAAACTTTGCAAGTATTAACGATCCAGGTCTCACTACGTGGAAGTTGCTGCATGTGGAGACCCACGAGCTAACGGTGACTCTACTTTACTCTAAAATCCGCGTTCCGCGATACCGATCCCTTATGCCTTCCGCTTCGGATATCTTGGGCATGGGACAAAGCTAACAGGAAGTATCTAGCCTTAGCTACAGGGACTCCGCTTACAGAAAGCTTAACCGTTCAACACCCTCCGCCTCAGGCATAACGAATTATTAAGCACATCTAAATTCGTGCATCCGAATTTCGAACAATCAAAGCGTATTAATCGCGTTCGCGACACTCACGTGTGTTATAATTACGTAGATTCTACTGTTCTATCCAAATTCGCGTAGTAATCTAATCGATATGTCGAAGAAATCAAACGAAATCCTCGGTAGGATTTCCAATCGCGCATGCGAACTCTTACGTGAGTGTTAGAATAACGGTGACTCTAAGTTGAAATCCGAAGCGCACTCCAAATTTCAACACTAAAACGAAGTCCATGATAGGACTTTTAATCGCGCGCGGACACCCACGCAAGTGTTCGGAAAACGGTGACTCTACTCTAAATAAACTAATCGAATATTCGAGCAAACAAAACGAAGTCCCCGGTAGGACTTTTAAACGCGCACGCGAACACCCACGCGGGTGTTAGAATAACGATGACTCTAAGTTGAAATCCAAAGTGACATATGCTAACCGGTATTTAGACTTTCCATGATATTTGTCGGGATTTCCGCCCCGCTACCAAACATTAGGATGGTCATAACATCAGCCAGCTATGTACAGCACTACAAGGTAAACCGTTCGCGCACCCCGAATTTCAACACTAGACGAAGTCCATGATAGGACTTTTAATCGCGCCCGGACACCCACGCAAGTGTTCGGAAAACGGTGACTCTACTCTAAAAAAACGCGTTCGCGAGGTAATCTAATCGAATATTCGAGCAAATATAAACGAAGTCCCCGGTAGGACTTTTAAGTCGCGCCCGCGTTCATTCACGTGAGTTTTAGAAAAACGGTGACTCTACTCTAAATTCGCGTTTTCGATACGAGCAATCAAACGAAGTATAATCGCGCCCGAGAACACCCACGCTTGTGCACGCCGACACGCGCGTCAGTGTTCTTCCTATCCTTCCCGTAACCGCGTATAAAAATCCATGATGAATCCACCCATACCACGATGACGCATCCGACCGTAGGCGAATCTATGCCTTGATGATCTATCCTGAAAAAAAAGTAGATAAGGAAAAAATAAGAAAAAGAAGAGAAAAGACATATTGAATATCGCTGCATGATTGCTCGATCATTCCTGAAAAAGAAAAAAAGAAGATGAATAAAAGAAAGATAAGAAAATAGAAGTAGCTCTGCACGCTGCTGGAACAGCATTCCGCTTCATCTCATGGGTCCTACCTAATGCTTAAAAATAAAAATTAATTAGAATATATTAAAAACAAACCTAAAACCATAAAAACATAATTAAAAAGAAATAACATAAATAAATATTAAAAAAACATAATTAAAAGGAAATAACATAATTAAATTCTGAAAAGACATAATAAAAAGAAATAACATATTAATAACATAATTAAAAACATAATTAAAGAAGGAAAATATGAGTAATAAAATAGAGCTGCTGAAAGATAAGAAAATAGAAGTAGCTCTGCATGCTGCTAAAACAACAGTCCTCTTCATCTAATGGTTCCTACCTAAAACCTGTAAATCATAATTAATAAGAATATATTAAAAACATAATCAAAACCTAAAAACATAATTAAAAAGAAATAACAAATAGATATTAAAGAAACATAATTAAAAAGAAATAATATAATAAAAATCTGAAAAGACATAATGAAAAGAAATAACATAATAAAAATCTGAAAAGTCTTAATGAAAAGAAATAACATATTAATGACATAATTAAAAACATAATTAAAGAAAAAAATGTGGATAATAAAAGAGAGCTGCAGAAAGACAGTAAAATAGAAGCAGATCTACACGATGCTGGGACAGCAACCCGCACAGAGGCCCACACCCATGTCCCCATCCCATGGGTCCCACCCGAGACTTATAAAACATAATTAATAAGAGTGTATTAATGATATTGATATAAAAAACAAGAAAAATATGACTTAAAAAAAGAGCCGCAGATAGATAAGAGAATAGAAGCTGCTCTACATAATGCTGAAACAGCAACCCGCGCAGAGGCCCTCACCCATGGGATCATTCCATGGGTCTCACCCGAGACTTATAAATCATAATTAATAAGACTAAATCAGTATGAAAAATATGAAATAGAAAAGAGAGCCCCAGAAAGAGAAGAAAAGAGAAACAGTTCTATATGACGCTGAGACAGCAACCCGCACAGAAGCCCTCGCCCACAGGCCCCTCCCATGGGTCCCACCCGAAATATATAAAGAATAATTAATGAGAGTAAATTAGAATTAATAGAAATGACAGTGGACATAAAAGAGAGATAGAAAAATTTCCTTTTCATTTCTCTGAGAAATTATTGTACAATAGAATTCTGCCATATTTCTTCTTTTGAAGTATTATTAACGCTATAAAGTCGAAAAATATTAATGTTCAGTTGGAATTAGATTAAAAAGATATTGGAAAAGTAAAAAAATATGCAGCCATTCGTTCGGTAATACTTGCATTTAAAAATTTGCAATTAAACTTTGCAAGTATTAACGATCCAGGTCTCACTACGTGGAAGTTGCTGCATGTGGAGACCCACGGATTGACGGTGACTCTACTCTAAAATCCGCGTTCCACGATACCGATCCGCTATACCTTTCCGCTTCAATGCACTGGCTTCTTAACTAACAGGGTATGCGTAGCTTAGCTACTACACACCTCTTACAGATAGCTCCACCATTTGCACCGTCCACTTCAGACATAACGGATTATTAAGCACATTCGAATTTGTGCTTTCCGAATTTCGAACAATCAAAGCGCACTCCTTAGAAATACTAATCGCGTCGCGACACTCACGTGTGTGTTATAATTACGTAGATTCTACTGTTAAGCCGAAATTCGCGAAGTACCCCCATCGAAATTTTGAAGAAATCAAACGAAGTCCACGGTAGGACCTTTAATCGCGCCCGAACACCCACGCGAGTGTTAGAAAAACGATGACTCTACTCTACTATTCGCGTTTTCGATTCGAACAATCAAACGAAGATTAATCGCGCCCGAGAACACCCACGCCTGTGCCCGCCGACACGCGCGCCAGTGTTCTTCCTATCCTTCCCGTATTCGCGTAGAAATCGATGATGAATCTTGCCATTCGATGTACCATCCGGTCGCTGATGAACCTATCCCTCGATGATCTATCCTGTAAAAGAAAGAGATAAAGTGGAAATAAAAGAACAAAAAAATATATAAAACAGAAAATAATACATATACACATATATAAAATACAAATAGAAAATATATATAAATAGATAAGAGACGTAGAAAAAGAAACGAAAAGAGAAGCAGCATGCATCATCCCATGGTTCCTACCTAAAGCAAATAAATCATAATTAATAGAAATATATTAAAAACATAATTAAGAACATAATCAAAAACATAATTAAAAATATAATCAAAAACACAATTAAACAAATAATTAAAAACATAATTATAAGGAAATAATATATTAATAACACAATTGAAAACATTATTTAAAAAGAAAAATATGAGATAGAAACGAGAGCCCGAGAAAGAAAAGAGAGCCCCAGAAAGAGAAGGACAGAGATCCCCAAAAAGATAAGATAAAAGAAGCAGTTTTATATGATGCTGAGACAGCAACCCGCACAGAAGCCCTCTCCCACAGGCCCCTCCCATGGGTCCCACCCGAAATATATAAAGAATAATTAATGAGAATAAATAAGAATTAATAGAAATAACAGTGGACGCAAAAGAGAGATAGAAAAATTTCTTTTTCATTTTTCTGAGAAATTATTGTACAATAGAATTCTGCCATATTTCTTCTTTTGAAGTATTATTAGCGATATAAAGTAAAAAAATATTAATGTTCAATTGGAATTATATTAAAAAGATATTGGAAAAGTAAAAAAATATGCAGCCATTCGCTCAGTAATACTTGCATTAATGAATTTATAATTAGTGTATGCAAGTAATACCGACCCAGGTCTCACTACGTGGAAGTTGCTGCATGTGGAGACCCACGGACTGACGGTGACTCTACTCTAAAATTCGCGTTCCGCGATACCGATCCGCTATACCTTTCCGCTTCAATGCACTGGCTTCTTAACTAACAGGGTATGCGTAGCTTAGCTACTGCACACCTCTTACAGATAGCTCCACCATTTGCACCGTCCGCTTCAGACATAACGGATTATTAAGCACATTCGAATTCGTGCTTTCCGAATTTCGAACAATCAAAGCGCACTCCTAAGAAATACTAATCGCGTCGCGACACTCACGTGTGTGTTATAATTACGTAGATTCTACTGTTAAGCCGAAATTCGCGAAGTACCCCCATCGAAATTTTGAAGAAATCAAACGAAGTCCACGGTAGGACCTTTAATCGCGCCCGAACACCCACGCGAGTGTTAGAAAAACGATGACTCTACTCTATAATTCGCGTTTTCGATTCGAACAATCAAACGAAGTGTAATCGCGCCCGAGAACACCCACGCCTGTGCCCGCCGACACGCGCGCCAGTGTTCTTCCTATCCTTCCCGTATTCGCGTAGAAATCGATGATGAATCTTGCCATTCGACGTACCATCCGCTCGCTGGTGAACCTATTCCTCGATGATCTATCCTGGAAAAGAAGAAGGTAAGCAGAAAATAAGAGAAAGAAAGAAAATACATAAAATAAAACATAATATATATATAATATAAATAGAAAATAAACATAATTAAAAACATAATTAAAAACATAAACACATAATTAAAAACATAATTAGAAAGAAACAACATAAATAAATATTAAGAATACATAATAAAAAGGAAATAACATAATAATAACGTAATTGAAAACATAATTCAAAAAGAAAAATTTGAGATAGAAACGAGAGCCGGAGAAAGAAAAGAGAGCCCCAAAAAGAGAAGAATAGAGAGCCCCAAAAAGATAAGGCAAGAGAAACAGTTCTATATGATGCTGAGACAGCAACCCGCACAGAAGCCCTCCCCCACAGGCCCCTCCCATGGGTCCCACCCGAAATTCACAAAGGATAATTAATGAGAGTGAATAAGAATAAATAGAAATGACAGTGGACGTAAAAGAGAGATAGAAAAATTTCCTTTTCATTTCTCTGAGAAATTATTGTACAATATATTTCTGTCAAATTTCTTCTTTTGAAGTATTATTAGCTATATAAAATGAAAATATATTAATGTTTAGTTGGAATTAGTTTGAAAAGATATTGGAAAAGTAATACAATATGCAGCTATTCGTTCGGTAATACTTGCATGTAAAAATTTACAATTAAACTTTGCAAGTATTAACGATCCAGGTCTCACTACGTGGAAGTTGCTGCATGTGGAGACCCACGAGCTAACGGTGACTCTACTTTACTCTAAAATCCGCGTTCCGCGATACCGATCCCTTATGCCTTCCGCTTCGGATATCTTGGGCATGGGACAAAGCTAACAGGAAGTATCTAGCCTTAGCTACAGGGACTCCGCTTACAGAAAGCTTAACCGTTCAACACCCTCCGCCTCAGGCATAACGAATTATTAAGCACATCTAAATTCGTGCATCCGAATTTCGAACAATCAAAGCGTATTAATCGCGTTCGCGACACTCACGTGTGTTATAATTACGTAGATTCTACTGTTCTATCCAAATTCGCGTAGTAATCTAATCGATATGTCGAAGAAATCAAACGAAATCCTCGGTAGGATTTCCAATCGCGCATGCGAACTCTTACGTGAGTGTTAGAATAACGGTGACTCTAAGTTGAAATCCGAAGCGCACTCCAAATTTCAACACTAAAACGAAGTCCATGATAGGACTTTTAATCGCGCGCGGACACCCACGCAAGTGTTCGGAAAACGGTGACTCTACTCTAAATAAACTAATCGAATATTCGAGCAAACAAAACGAAGTCCCCGGTAGGACTTTTAAACGCGCACGCGAACACCCACGCGGGTGTTAGAATAACGATGACTCTAAGTTGAAATCCAAAGTGACATATGCTAACCGGTATTTAGACTTTCCATGATATTTGTCGGGATTTCCGCCCCGCTACCAAACATTAGGATGGTCATAACATCAGCCAGCTATGTACAGCACTACAAGGTAAACCGTTCGCGCACCCCGAATTTCAACACTAAACGAAGTCCATGATAGGACTTTTAATCGCGCCCGGACACCCACGCAAGTGTTCGGAAAACGGTGACTCTACTCTAAAAAAACGCGTTCGCGAGGTAATCTAATCGAATATTCGAGCAAATATAAACGAAGTCCCCGGTAGGACTTTTAAGTCGCGCCCGCGTTCATTCACGTGAGTTTTAGAAAAACGGTGACTCTACTCTAAATTCGCGTTTTCGATACGAGCAATCAAACGAAGTATAATCGCGCCCGAGAACACCCACGCTTGTGCACGCCGACACGCGCGTCAGTGTTCTTCCTATCCTTCCCGTAACCGCGTATAAAAATCCATGATGAATCCACCCATACCACGATGACGCATCCGACCGTAGGTGAATCTATGCCTTGATGATCTATCCTGAAAAAAAAGTAGATAAGGAAAAAATAAGAAAAAGAAGAGAAAAGACATATTGAATATCGCTGCATGATTGCTCGATCATTCCTGAAAAAGAAAAAAAGAAGATGAATAAAAGAAAGATAAGAAAATAGAAGTAGCTCTGCACGCTGCTGGAACAGCATTCCGCTTCATCTCATGGGTCCTACCTAATGCTTAAAAATAAAAATTAATTAGAATATATTAATAACAAACCTAAAAACATAAAAACATAATTAAAAAGAAATAACATAAATAAATATTAAGAAAACATAATTGAAAAGAAACAATCTAAATAAATATTAAGAAAATATAACTGAAAAGAAATAACTTATTACTAACATAACTGAAAACATAATTAAAAAAAGAAAAATATGAGATAGAAAGGAGAAAAAAAGAAATGCAGTTCTATACGATCCTGAGACAGCAGTCCGCCCCTTCTCATGTGTCCTACCTAAAATTTATAAATCATAATTAATAGGAATATATTAATAACATAATTAAAAACATTATTAAACACATAATTAAACACATAAACAAACACAAATAAACACATAATTAAACACACCATTAAACACATAATTAAACATATAATTAAAAACATAATTAAAAAGGAACAACATAAATAAATATTAAGAAAACATAACTGAAAAGAAATAATTTATTAATAACATAACTGAAAACATAATTAAAAAAGAAAAATATGAGATAGAAAAGAGAAAAAAAGAAATGTAGTTCTATACGATGCTGAGACAGCTACCCGCACAGAGGCACACCCCCATGGCCCATCCCATGGGTCCCACCCGAGACTATAAATCATAATTCATAAGAGTATATTAATAAGATAGAAAGTAGAAACAAGAAAAATATAACTTAAAAAAGAGAGCCGCAGAAAGATAAGAGAATAGAAGCAGCTCTATAAAATGCTGAGACAGCAACCCGCACAGAGGCCCTCACCCATGGGCCCCTCCCATGGGTCCCACCCGAAACTATAAATCATAATTAATAAGAGTGTATTAATGATATTGAAATAAAAAACAAGAAAAATAGGACTTAAAAAAAGAGCAGCAGATAGATAAGAGAATAGAAGCTGCTCTACATGATGCTGAAACAGCAACCCGCACAGAGGCCCTCTCCCATGGGCCCATCCCATGGGTCCTAACCGAGATATATAAAGGATAATTAATGAGAATAAATTAGAATAAATAGTAATGACAGTGAAGAAAATTTTCTTTGCGTTTCAATTTTAAATCGATATTCTATCTATTAATCAATAGTATATAGTAGTACATGTATATGATCTTCATTACGTTGTTAAGAATATCCTGTTGTTTAAATATTAATTAATTATAATTTACGTAGATCGTACATTATTTAAATGTTAAGATAATCTTCTTTATTAATTATTCCTTTCCGTCTTCGTGATCCCACGTCCTGGAACTAGCTGAAAAGAAATAAGGAAAGAAAAAAGAATATATTAATTAAACGAACAATAAAATTCTGAAATTAATTTAATTAGCTTAAGAAAAATAAAAGATTAATTAAAAAAAAAATGAAATATGTAGAACACTGAAATAAAGAAATATTATTTTCTCTGAAAGAAATATTATATTATTTTTACATTTCATAAATATATGATTTAAAAATAGAACTCGATTTTATTAAAATAAAATTATGAATTTAACTGAACTTTAGAAAAGAGAAAATGTGCAAAATTTATCAATCGACTTTAACGTAAAATTTGATTTTATTAAACTAGAATCATAAATTCAATTGAATTTTAGAAAAGAGAAAATGTGTAAAATTTATGTCTTAAGTTTAATATTAAAAATATATAAAATATGAAAAAATCCTATTCGCGTAAGCGTGGCAATCTGGAAATGTTATTTAAGGAATGTTACTTCGTCTCTGTTTTTTAAATTTACACCCTTACACCCATCACCATAAGGAGCATTTTGAGTGACAACATGGTAAAATTAAAATACGACTAAGAGCCATTCTCGAAAATTTCCAGTGAATTTTCGAAAATAACTCAATAACTTGATAATCGTCCTCTTGAGCCACAGTTTGTGATCAAATCGAATATCCTTCAGAAACTGTAACGACAAAATTTTATTCGAAATTATAAGATATAAAAGAAAATCTTTACACAATTATTGGTAGCCTAAAAAAAATTTTAATTAGTATATTAATTGCTGAAAATCCTAAGCTAAAAATTAATTAATTTATTATCTAGGTTTACGGACTACGTCTCTTTATTTTTTAGCAATCATTCTATACGATTTTTCTCTTTCAAAACCAATGACTCTATAGAGACTTTTATTGTATTAATTTAAATCGATTAAATATTTCATTAATAATTCTATAAAAATATAAAGCAAACCCTTGGACGTTCCTTCTTACAAGCGAATATTTTTTAATTATTGTTATAAAATTATCCACAGTTTCGTTTGTAATCCAGAGACTATCCATCGCGAATGTCTTCTTGCTCATTCTTTATTAGAACTCATTAATATCGATTTTTTACTATTTCCAGTAAAATATTTAGAAGTATATTAAAATATTCAAAATCTCAAATAATTATAAATACGTTTGAGCAAGAAGACCCTATCCTGATCTAATAAATAAATCAAAAAATAAAAAACCATTCACGAGTAAATCTTCAAAGAAATTTACTCGTGGTCACTCAATGCTCTTCTAATTAATTACAACCAATCACTCGTGCCGATTCGGACCTTTTGTCCTCGACATGATTAAATGATTGGAAGGATTTAAAAATTCACTCACTACTTAAGAAGTTCTGCGATGGCTCCAAAACACTCGTTCAGATTGAAATTGAGAGTGGATGATTTCCTATGTGGTTGACAATTAATTCGATCGAGATCGAAGTAGATCAAGAATCTCTTCAATGATGCACTGACTCTATTACGCGATAAATATTTTTAAACGAACGGTCACTGAATTTACTTCGCGAAACTCTACTGTCTTTTATAAATACAGTCTATGTGACTGTTAAAAAAGCAAAACGTTTTGGTGAACAAACACTGATTCTAACGATAGCATTGCACGCAATCGATTCAAAAATACACTTTTGTTTAAATCGCGAAACCCGAACGAACAAACACTGCTTCTATATCGCGATATTTTTATTTAAGCGATACAAACATTCGATTTTATCATTGCTTCGCGCGCGATTGCAATGATATTCTGAAATAAAAAAATTAAAACAGAGTTATTATTAACACTGTTATAATAAGAAACTGTATAAATTATTGAAAAAATATAAGATATAAAAATATATTTACCTTAAATATTCGTTGATGCTTTTAGGAAAGAAATCTTAAGAGACTTTCGATGTTTTCTCGTCAAAGGATAAAGGAAAACTGATTCGGTAATCGTCCAAGCATGTAAAGATATCGTATATGATAATAACAAAAAAAGACCAACAAATACGGAATGAAAATTTAAAAATATCGAAATATTAAATTAAAACTATTGTAAATAACAAGCTAGTTATTACTTTCTTAACGTTTAAATAAATGTATTATTGTTTAAAAATTACTTTATTGTGCTCAGTGCATGTTAAAGATTGTTTAAATAATTAAAAAATTATCGAAATTATTAATTACTTAATTTTCCCGATTAGAAATAGAGTGTATTGATGTTCACTGGTCGCAGTGCAAAAGAAAACTAACTCGCGAACCGTCAAAGTTAATCGAAGGACCGATTATGTTTATAATGCAGAAGGCCAACAACCGCGAGATCAAATTTTTAAGTATTGGAATTTTATTTTAAAATTATTTTTAGTTTCTCGCGCGTTTCTGTCTTTTTAATGTTTAAACAAATGAACTATTATTTAAATATTAGTATGTTATACTGTGTGTACATTAAAAATTGTTTAAATAATTGAAAAATTATCGAAATTATTAATTAATTAGATTTCCCGATTAGAAATAGAGAGTATTGATGTTCACTGGTCGGAGTGCAAACGAAAACTAACTCGCGAACCGTCAAAGTTAATCGAAGGATCGTTTATGTTTATATTGCACAAGGCCAACAACCGCGAGATCAAATTTTTAAGTATTGGAATTTTATTTTAAAATTATTTTTAGTTTCTCGCGCATTTCTGTCTTTTTAATGTTTAAACAAATAAACTATTATTTAAATATTAGTATATTATACTGTGTGTACATTAAAAATTGTTTAAATAATTAAAAAATTATCGAAATTATTAATTAATTAATTTTCCCGATTAGAAATAGAGTGTATTGATGTTCACTGGTCGCAGTGCAAAAGAAAACTAACTCGCGAACCGTCAAAGTTAATCGAAGGACCGATTATGTTTATAATGCAGAAGGCCAACAACCGCGAGATCAAATTTTTAAGTATTGGAATTTTATTTTAAAATTATTTTTAGTTTCTCGCACGTTTCTGTCTTTTTAATGTTTAAACAAATGAACTATTATTTAAATATTAGTATGTTATACTGTGTGTACATTAAAAATTGTTTAAATAATTGAAAAATTATCGAAATTATTAATTAATTAGATTTCCCGATTAGAAATAGAGAGTATTGATGTTCACTGGTCGGAGTGCAAACGAAAACTAACTCGCGAACCGTCAAAGTTAATCGAAGGATCGTTTATGTTTATATTGCACAAGGCCAACAACCGCGAGATCAAATTTTTAAGTATTGGAATTTTATTTTAAAATTATTTTTAGTTTCTGGCGCATTTCTGTCTTTTTAATGTTTAAACAAATAAACTATTATTTAAATATTAGTATATTATACTGTGTGTACATTAAAAATTGTTTAAATAATTGAAAAATTATCGAAATTATTAATTAATTAATTTTCCCGATTAGAAATAGAGAGTATTGATGTTCACTGGTCGGAGTGCAAACGAAAACTAACTCGCGAACCGTCAAAGTTAATCGAAGGACCGATTATGTTTATAATGCAGAAGGCCAACAACAACGAGATCAAATTTATAAGTATTGGAATTTTATTTTAAAATTATTTTTATTTTCTCGCGCGTTTCTGTCTTTTTAATGTTTGAACAAATGAACTATTATTTAAATATTAGTATATTATACTGTGTGTACATTAAAAATTGTTTAAATAATTGAAAAATTATCGAAATTATTAATTAATTAGTTTTCCCGATTAGAAATAGAGAGTATTGATGTTCACTGTCGGAGTGCAAACGAAAACTAACTCGCGAATCGTCAAAGTTAATCGAAGGATCGTTTATGTTTATATTGCACAAGGCCAACAACCGAGAGATCAAATTTTTAAGTATTGGAATTTTATTTTAAAATTATTTTTAGTTTCTCGCGCGTTTCTGTCTTTTTAATGTTTAAACAAATGAACTATTATTTAAATAATAGTATATTATACTGTGTGTACATTAAAAATTGTTTAAATAATTGAAAAATTATTTTTAGTTTCTCGCGCGTTTCTGTCTTTTTAATGTTTAAACAAATGAACTATTATTTAAATATTAGTATATTATACTGTGTGTACATTAAAAATTGTTTAAATAATTGAAAAATTATCGAAATTATTAATTAATTAATTTTCCCGATTAGAAATAGAGAGTATTGATGTTCACTGGTCGGAGTGCAAAAGAAAACTAACTCGCGAATCGTCAAAGTTAATCGAAGGATCGTTTATGTTTATATTGCACAAGGCCAACAACCGAGAGATCAAATTTTTAAGTATTGGAATTTTATTTTAAAATTATTTTTAGTTTCTCGCGCGTTTCTGTCTTTTTAATGTTTAAACAAATGAACTATTATTTAAATAATAGTATATTATACTGTGTGTACATTAAAAATTGTTTAAATAATTGAAAAATTATCGAAATTATTAATTAATTAGTTTTCCCGATTAGAAATAGAGAGTATTGATGTTCACTGGTCGGAGTGCAAACGAAAACTAACTCGCGAAGCGTCAAAGTTAATCGAAAGATCGTTTATGTTTATATTGCACAAGGCCAACAACCGTGAGATCAAATTTTTAAGTATTGGAATTTTATTTTAAAATTATTTTTAGTTTCTCGCGCATTTCTGTCTTTTTAATGTTTAAACAAATGAACTATTATTTAAATATTAGTATATTATACTGTGTGTACATTAAAAATTGTTTAAATAATTGAAAAATTATCGAAATTATTAATTAATTAATTTTCCCGATTAGAAATAGAGAGTATTGATGTTCACTGGTCGGAGTGCAAACGAAAACTAACTCGCGAACCGTCAAAGTTAATCGAAGGACCGATTATGTTTATAATGCAGAAGGCCAACAACAACGAGATCAAATTTATAAGTATTGGAATTTTATTTTAAAATTATTTTTATTTTCTCGCGCGTTTCTGTCTTTTTAATGTTTGAACAAATGAACTATTATTTAAATATTAGTATATTATACTGTGTGTACATTAAAAATTGTTTAAATAATTGAAAAATTATCGAAATTATTAATTAATTAGTTTTCCCGATTAGAAATAGAGAGTATTGATGTTCACTGTCGGAGTGCAAACGAAAACTAACTCGCGAACCGTCAAAATTAATCGAAGGATCGTTTATGTTTATATTGCACAAGGCCAACAACCGCGAGATCAAATTTTTAAGTATTGGAATTTTATTTTAAAATTATTTTTAGTTTCTCGCGCATTTCTGTCTTTTTAATGTTTAAACAAATGAACTATTATTTAAATATGAGTATGTTATACTGTGTGTACATTAAAAATTGTTTAAATAATTAAAAAATTATCGAAATTATTAATTAATTAATTTTCCCGATTAGAAATAGAGTGTATTGATGTTCACTGGTCGGAGTGCAAAAGAAAACTAACTCGCGAACCGTCAAAGTTAATCGAAGGATCGTTTATGTTTATATTGCACAAGGCCAACAACCGCGAGATCAAATTTTTAAGTATTGGAATTTTATTTTAAAATTATTTTTAGTTTCTCGCGCATTTCTGTCTTTTTAATGTTTAAACAAATAAACTATTATTTAAATATTAGTATATTATACTGTGTGTACATTAAAAATTGTTTAAATAATTGAAAAATTATCGAAATTATTAATTAATTAATTTTCCCGATTAGAAATAGAGAGTATTGATGTTCACTGGTCGGAGTGCAAACGAAAACTAACTCGCGAACCGTCAAAGTTAATCGAAGGACCGATTATGTTTATAATGCAGAAGGCCAACAACCGCGAGATCAAATTTTTAAATATTGGAATTTTATTTTAAAATTATTTTTATTTTCTCGCGCGTTTCTGTCTTTTTAATGTTTGAACAAATGAACTATTATTTAAATATTAGTATATTATACTGTGTGTACATTAAAAATTGTTTAAATAATTGAAAAATTATCGAAATTATTAATTAATTAGTTTTCCCGATTAGAAATAGAGAGTATTGATGTTCACTGGTCGGAGTGCAAACGAAAACTAACTCGCGAATCGTCAAAGTTAATCGAAGGACCGATTATGTTTATAATGCACAAGGCCAACAACAACGAGATCAAATTTTTAAGTATTGGAATTTTATTTTAAAATTATTTTTAGTTTCTCGCGCGTTTCTGTCTTTTTAATGTTTAAACAAATGAACTATTATTTAAATATTAGTATATTATACAGTGTGTACATTAAAAATTGTTTAAATAATTGAAAAATTATCGAAATTATTAATTAATTAATTTTCCCGATTAGAAATAGAGAGTATTGATGTTCACTGGTCGGAGTGCAAACGAAAACTAACTCGCGAATCGTCAAAGTTAATCGAAGGATCGTTTATGTTTATATTGCACAAGGCCAACAACCGAGAGATCAAATTTTTAAGTATTGGAATTTTATTTTAAAATTATTTTTAGTTTCTCGCGCGTTTCTGTCTTTTTAATGTTTAAACAAATGAACTATTATTTAAATAATAGTATATTATACTGTGTGTACATTAAAAATTGTTTAAATAATTGAAAAATTATTTTTAGTTTCTCGCGCGTTTCTGTCTTTTTAATGTTTAAACAAATGAACTATTATTTAAATATTAGTATATTATACTGTGTGTACATTAAAAATTGTTTAAATAATTGAAAAATTATCGAAATTATTAATTAATTAATTTTCCCGATTAGAAATAGAGAGTATTGATGTTCACTGGTCGGAGTGCAAAAGAAAACTAACTCGCGAATCGTCAAAGTTAATCGAAGGATCGTTTATGTTTATATTGCACAAGGCCAACAACCGAGAGATCAAATTTTTAAGTATTGGAATTTTATTTTAAAATTATTTTTAGTTTCTCGAGCGTTTCTGTCTTTTTAATGTTTAAACAAATGAACTATTATTTAAATAATAGTATATTATACTGTGTGTACATTAAAAATTGTTTAAATAATTGAAAAATTATCGAAATTATTAATTAATTAGTTTTCCCGATTAGAAATAGAGAGTATTGATGTTCACTGGTCGGAGTGCAAACGAAAACTAACTCGCGAACCGTCAAAGTTAATCGAAGGATCGTTTATGTTTATATTGCACAAGGCCAACAACCGCGAGATCAAATTTTTAAGTATTGGAATTTTATTTTAAAATTATTTTTAGTTTCTCGCGCATTTCTGTCTTTTTAATGTTTAAACAAATGAACTATTATTTAAATATTAGTATGTTATACTGTGTGTACATTAAAAATTGTTTAAATAATTGAAAAATTATCGAAATTATTAATTAATTAATTTTCCCGATTAGAAATAGAGTGTATTGATGTTCACTGGTCGGAGTGCAAAAGAAAACTAACTCGCGAACCGTCAAAGTTAATCGAAGGATCGTTTATGTTTATAATGCACAAGGCCAACAACCGAGAGATCAAATTTTTAAGTATTGGAATTTTATTTTAAAATTATTTTTAGTTACTCGCGCGTTTCTGTCTTTTTAATGTTTAAACAAATGAACTATTATTTAAATATTAGTATATTATACAGTGTGTACATTAAAAATTGTTTAAATAATTGAAAAATTATCGAAATTATTAATTAATTAGTTTTCCCGATTAGAAATAGAGTGTATTGATGTTCACTGGTCGGAGTGCAAACGAAAACTAACTCGCGAACCGTCAAAGTTAATCGAAGGATCGTTTATGTTTATATTGCACAAGGCCAACAACCGCGAGATCAAATTTTTAAGTATTGGAATTTTATTTTAAAATTATTTTTAGTTTCTCGCGCATTTCTGTATTTTTAATGTTTAAACAAATGAACTATTATTTAAATATTAGTATGTTATACTGTGTATACATTAAAAATTGTTTAAATAATTGAAAAATTATCGTAATTATTAATTAATTAGTTTTCCCGATTAGAAACAGATTTTTAAACAATAGTACGAATGTATTATTGTTTAAATATTGATTTATTGTATCCCGTATTCATTATGTATTGTTTAAATAATTATAAGATTATCGAAAGTATAAGTTATGTAAACTTTTTCTTGTGTTTTTGAATACATTTGTATAGCTATCGAAGTTGAGTATATTTCTATAGCTATCGAATTTTAATGATTAATTTTATTAGTTTCGACTAACGTAATATCCGTTTATTTAGTTTTGAAGTTCCTATATTATATTTTTAATCTTTCCGTATTTTTGTATAATAGATCGAAAAATTACATGTTACGTAGTGGTAGGGAAGCCATTACACATGTGGTGTACAGCGCATGCGCGTGTTTCCATCTATGCTTATTATTGGTTATTCCGCCATTTGGAATTATTTCTTCGTGTCTGTCACACCAGATCTTCGTCGTCTCATTAATTACAAGTTATTTGTATATTCTTTTTTAACGTACATCTTTATTTTATATGTCAATCGGTTTCCTAAAATGTGATTTACACGTATGTATGCTAGCAAGTTGTGGCATTGTTTTGTTTAAAAGATATCCGTGAAAATAAAATCGGTGTATTGGTTTCTTCTTTAGAGCTGTGACGTCATGTATTAATGTCGATCTAATATCGATCTAATATCAATCTAATATTTTTCAGTGTTCCGAGTAGTGTACAAATCAAAAGAAACTACGTAGTACGTTAGAAATAATATCTGAAACACAATTGTCCTGCACGCATACGTAAGTCTATCAGTTTTTAAATAAATTTTTAAATAAACTTGAATTTAATTTTAAATAAATGCGGCAATGTTCTTAATTAAGTGAGAGTGAGAGAGAGTGAGAGAGAGAGTGGGTGTGAGAGTGAGAGGGAGTGAGAGAGAGAGAGAGAGAGAGAGAGATAGCGAGGGAGAGAGAGAGAGAGAGTGAGAGGGAGCGAGAGAGAGAGGGAGAGAGAGAGAGAGAGAAAGAAAAATAGTTTTAAGATATAGATAATGGTTTGAAAGTTCCCCGAATAATAATATCTATGAATTTGCAGTTCCTGGTAAGTATAAAAATTTATACCAATCAATATTTATGTGTTTGTATATATGTATATCATTCCGAGAAGTTAGGAAATAATTACTTACCGGCAAAAGCAGATGTAAACAATCAAAGGACGATCGGGTCTCTTGATACGACCTTGCTCTTCGTTGTTACTAACGTGTTACGCAGTTCTCATTCGTACGAGCAGCTCTCCAGACGTGTTCAGACTTGTTCTCACTTCATTAATTCCAATCTGTCTAGCTTCTCATTTATATTATAAAGAATGTTTCATAAACTTGATTTAATCATTTATGGATTATTAATTTTATTTTATATCATATTAGACTTCAATACTTGTAGTATTTATATATTGAGTATGCAGATCATATTTACATGTTATATACACGTTATATACATATACATATTTGTTCATAAATTTAGTTAATTTTATTCTACATTAATAATTCTCTTGGATTTTTATCCTGTTCTTATTTATTGTATTCAACTAATCCATCTACTCCAACACATTCGCAAATTATCAACTATCAACTATCAACTATCAACTATTAACTATTATGTACTTCTGCTGTAACTGATCTTCATATACAATCTCTACAAGTATGTAAGTTTCTCTTTAAGTTATTTTAATTAAATTTCAAATAATATATAAAAAGTTGGGTATTAATTCTAATAAACTGTATATTGAATATACAAATCATATATACATATATACATATACACATATGTGTATACATATACATATATACATATATACATATACACAGTTCATATACATATATGTATTATATGTATACATACATTTATCATATATACAAATGTATTTATATACATAAATATATTTAATTTCATTCTGTATTAATACTTGAATTTTGTCTAGTTCTTATTCGTTGTATTCAATTAATTTGTCAACTTTGACATATTCAACTATGACAACTGTCATGTATTTACTTTTACTGTTCTTCGTACACAGTGTATGCAAGTAACTTTATCTTCAAAAAATTTTAATTAAATTTAATTAAAAAGTTAGACATTAATTTTAACAATCTTTATCTAATCTTTAACAAACTTTATTTATATGTTGTACAATTCAATACGTTCTGTCATAGTCTTATTGTAAGTTTATTTACTGTATTATATCCAAAACTTTTATTTAATATTTTCAATTTCTCTTAAAAAATTTATAAATGGATCTCTATACGCAGCAACCTCCATGTGGTGAGATCCGGAAATCGGTATTGCGAACGTTTATGTATTTTACATTATACAACGTACGCACTGCCGGGCCAATGGCTGACGTTCGGTGCATTAGAAAATATTTTTGATAAAATTTTAATTCATTACAAATTTTTTCAACATATTTTACATTTAATTGACATTGAATTTAAAGAATATTAAGAAGCACCGAGAATAATAAAAATTTAAATTAAAATATAATAAAAGTTGAATTAAAATAAAATAAAATTTCAAGATACGTTTAATCGTTTAATTAATATTATAAATATTATAATTTTAATGTTACGGTTCCTTGTCTAGTTTTACTTTAATGCTATATCTATTCAGATTTATAGGTATCCACGCGATTTGTATATTTTTGTAAACATATCCCTATCGCGATCATATCCATTTTTAAATGATAGATACAACGCGATTTTGATCGTTTGCTTTTTGTTTTTTTACATATTCATTTATTTTAACATAGCTTGCAAGTTTTGCAATTACATCTTTTTAACGGAATTTTTTTTTTCTTTTCATTACTATAGCATACGAAAGATGTAATACAAGTTCATAATTTTAAGATCATGTAATTTGAATAATGTGATATATGATATTTAATATTTTACACATAATATATAATATTTAATATGTTATAAATTCTTGAAGTAAACGTCACAGCTTGCTTTAACAATTTTTCTTCAACAGATCTTCAGTTGTTGATCGCGCGCAATGCGATCATAGAGTCAGTGTTTGTGCGAAATAGTTTGATTTTTTTGCAATCGAATAGATTGCTTTAAAAATAAAATAAAATAAGATAAAATAAAATCGCGCATTAGAGTCAGTGTTGTTCGCCGATTTAGAAAATTTCTCGGTCGCGTTAATAAATCAGAAAACAAGAATTTATGTCATATTCTTGTTAAAACTATATATTTGTTCGCCGGTATTGTTAGAATCATTAACACACTTTCGGCCAATTCGGTGGAAGAGGATTGCGTTTGCGATAAATATTGTTATGGTCGAAAGTGTGAATTTAAAAATTCATCTTCTTCATCTTTATCGACGAATGTAATGCTTCGTCTGGATATAATTACACGTTAGTATCTTTTTTTATTACTTTTCATTCATTGTTCAAATTATATATATATATATATTTTTTTTTTATCATTTTCATTCATTGAATATATTTCTTTTTGATATGAAACATATAATTAATTATTTTTTGTGCCTTATTAATTACAGATTAATCAACGATTCAACAATAATTTTAACCAACTTCACGACATCATTCGACCTACATCGAGGGGGACGAGTGTTTTGGAGCCATCGCAGAACTTCTTAAGTAGTAAGTGAAAAATTTAAAGTTCCTCTGGTGCCCATCATGCCGAGGATGAAAGGTCCATATCGGCACGGGTTACTGGTTGTATTCGTTGATGTCCCATTGTCCAAAACGAGCATAAGTGACCGTGATTAAGATCTTCGATTTTATTCACGAGTGGTTCCCTATATGTGTAGTTAGCTCTTTTCTTGTAAATTCATTATTATTATTATTATTATTATTATATATATATTTGTATATCAGGCTAGGGTCTTCTTGTTTCAAAGTCGTTTAATTAACAGTGCTGTTATTTAGCACTTTTTTCTCTCTTCGTCTTTGCTCGCGATATTAATAATGAAATCGGGTATATTCATTTACCCGATTTCGTTCAAATAAAGCATATAACGTGGTTTACGTTATATGCATTGCTTCGTACTTAGTCTATTTAATCGCGATTTACTTCGATATTTTGATATATCGATGTATCAATAAATGAGCAAGAAGATAAACCCATTTCGCGACGGATAGATTCTGTCAGTTAATTGGTGGATCATAATCCCGTTCTTTCATTAGAACAGCCATTTAATGAAAGGAATCGTCCGAGGTTGTTTTTTAATATAAATTAAATATTTTAATAAATTAAATATTTTAATAAATTAAATATTTTAATAAATTAAATATTTCAATAAATTAAATTTTTCAATAAATATTCTCTCATTATCCAATTTCATAACCGCATAATGTGTATGTATATATACGAGATATATGCATATTTCATACCTACATGTCAACACAGCTCTACCGCGGGTCGCTCAAAGGCCCTTATGCGGTGTGCAATGTAATAGAGTTGTATAAGGTTTTTTGCAACTCTAATTTTACCACAACGTGGTAACTATTATAATTATTATCATCATCAACTCCCTTCCCCTCTTCCTCCTTTTGTTTGAGTCCTTGCTAATAAGATAAGCAATGAGACTCGTAGAGTCACAGCCCGTTTAGGCCTAGTTTATAAGTTAATCATTTTTTAGTTCAGGATTTTCAGCGCTAATTATACTAATACCCGTTTCTCCCCCCCATTCTTTCTGCGTTCTCATCCATACGTTTGCCCAGGTGTTACTCGTATGGATGAGAAACAGTTAGCGTGGGTTTAGTTTTAGTTTTTCCTTTTGGCGGCTGTCATTGTGCTGGTGATTGCACGGTGTACCTTGCACTAGTATGTGCGTTTTAGGTGGTGCATTGTACATCGTTTCGCGATAACTTTTTAATTTATAATAAATAAATATCTTATTATATTAACATCGTTTTATATAGTTACCACATGTTTCTGTGGAAAATTTGAAATACTCGTATATATTACTAGTATTTATGTATATACTAGTATGTACTAGTATTTTTGCTTTAGTCATATATGCAATAATCATTAGCCATGGCAGTCGATTACAGCAATTGGTACGTACTCCTAATACATTAGAACAATACGCGTTTGAACTGGGGTGTCGGAGGTGCCCCGGGGCATGCTCTCTAGTGTAGGCTTTTGCACCCTGGTGGAATGTGAGAGAACCGTGGAGTGTATGTGTTGGTGTGAATGCTTTGCACTTTTTAAATATAGGTAATAGGCAGGCAGGTAGCATACCTTTTCTGAGTGAATGTCTGAATTGATTTTAAATAAGTAGGTAGGGACCGGAAGACCTTGAATCCGATTCTCACTCAGGAGTCAGAAGTTCCGTCTCCGGGGTTTTGTGAAGTTTCAGCAAATTTTACGATCATTCAGCATGTCTGAATTATCTTTTATTCTTTCTTTTTTCTTTTTTTTTTTTTTGATATTTTTTGCTGACACTTTGCATTGCGCGATGTATCAGTATCAAAACAGTTTGAAAAACTTTGCACCGGATGAGAACATTAGATGCATTCCATATCTTTTGAACTTAGCAAAGGATTTTGAACTCGTTCGATACTTAGTTATAAATTAACGCTTGCACTTCGCGATTCTTGAAATATTTACGAATTTACATATTTTTTTTTTTTAATCCTGAAGTTTCATAACTGCATAAATTGTATGTATATATACGAGATATATACATATTTCATACCTACATGTCAACACAGCTCTACCGCGGGTCGCTCAAAGGCCCTTATGCGGTGTGCAATGTAATAGAGTTGTATAAGGTTTTTTGCAACTCTAATTTTACCACAACGTGGTAACTATTATAATTATTATCATCATCATCATCAACCTCCTCCTCCTCCTCCTTCTTTTGTGTGAGCCCTTGCTCAGAGTAGAATATACTTGCGCGTATAAAATCGAAATATTACAATTCTCGTGGATCTTGACTTTTTACCGAAACTTTTCTTATTTTTTAAGTGCAAGCAGTTAATCTTAGTTCGTAATAGGTTCATCGATCAGAATGAATATTATGTCTGCTGGAGCATTCGATTAAATGTGCCTGTGTAATTGTGCACGGTTGGTGGATTCTTTGAGTCCATTGATTGTCCATAGGCTAGGATAGCTTAACGGTATAAGTCAAATATTAATGAATCTTTCTTTTTTTTTCTTTTTTCTCTTTTTTTTTAATAAATAAATAAATAAATAAATAAATAAAAAAATAAATAAAAATTATTAGAAAATCGAGACGCACTCAGGTAGAATAGAAAACGCAGTTGAGAATACATGTTGGGATTCGTCAATGCCATTTGGGGTGATTCATTCGCGAATTTTGTCATACCTCAGTGGTTATATTATTTAGAAGAAATCGATACTTTACGTCGCAAACACTTACCGCTCGTTAGGTTAAGTAATAAAAAGAAATAGAAAAAAAAAAAACAAAACACCCAGCGAAATGTGTTTTTTACTTCCCAACTCCTTAGCTTGCGACTATTGCGTCTCGTTCAATTGCGCGCGTTAATACGAGTGGTTTGAGTCTTGTTGCGTAAAGTGAGATCAGGTCGGGATTAGGTCGGTTTAGATTAGGGACGATTTCATTCTTATAGTATAATCCACTGCGGCATGTCAATTTTTGTGGGTGCGTTGTTTCAAACGGTAGGGCGTTTTTTGATGCGTAATCTTATCTTGCGTCGCACGTAAGGAATGCTCCAATGCAGTGGTTAGGGCACGAAGCAAGAAGAGGCTATATGCCGAAGAGGCCCCCACAAACTGTGGCTCAAGAGGGCAACTATCGACCACAAGTCATTTTTCAAAGGTAGTCGGCATGTCGAACCCTTTGTTAATGGCTTGTGGTCTTATCCAAATCTCATTTACCCTTTTACCACGTTGACACTTATGCTCGTAGTAGTTTGTTCCTGGACGGAGATGATGGACCATTCCATCTCCTTGCTACGGCGTTCCGCACTCGCGTACGGTCTTTGCGATTAGAGTCAAACTTTTTTAGTGTCATTATTAATTAATAGAGTCTTTGCAATTTTTTTATCTTTAAACTAAAGTCGAGTCATCGAGTTTTTTTTAAAAGTAGAGTCAGCTTTTCGTTTTAAATTATAGTTGAGCCCCTTGCATTTTTTTTCTTCTTTTATTTAAAGTCGAGCCCTCCCTTTACATTTTAAATTAAAGTCGAATATTTTCTTCTTCACATTTTAAATTAAAGTCGAATATTCTTTTCTTTACATTTTAAATTAAAGTCGAGTCATTGCACTTTTCTTTTTAAATTAAAATCGAGTCCTTGCATTTAAAAGTTTTAAAGTAAATTAAAGTATTTTCTTGAAGTAGATTTCTCGTTACAAAGATAGAATCACGCTCGTTAAATATCGTGTGGACATCCGTGGCCTACTGCAACATTGCACTCAGGAGTGCATCTGGATACCCAAGTATGTTGATTTTTAATTTAGAATAATCATATATATTTTTTTTCCCTTTCATTTTCATAACTGCATAATGTGTATGTATATATACGAGATATATACATATTTCATACCTACATGTCAACACAGTACTACCGCGGGTCGCTCAAAGGCCCTTATGCGGTAAAAAATATAAACGCAGGATTGTATAACCATTTTTACAATTTCCTAGTTTTACCACGAGTTGTAAAATGACTCATATGTGGTAACTATCGTTATCATCATCATCATAATCATCCTTATTTTCATTTTTTGTGGTCAGATTCTCATTAATTTTATTATTGTGATTATTATGATTATTATGATTATTCAGATTAAAAATCTACAAGACTTGATGTAAACATTGAGAAAGGACTTGCCTGCATTCAGGAATATAGACGAATATACTATACCATTTCTCATTCAGAATGATCAAAAATAAATAAATAAATAAATGAATAAATGAATGAATGCACTAATATAAATTACTTAATGAATCAATATCTCAACATTTAAATCTTTCAGAATATTCTTCTCAAGAAATTAAAATTTTCTAATAATAAATAAAGAATATTTTCTGTTATTCCATGTATAATAAATGACTTATATTTAAATGATGCAAATGAACGAAAAAAAATGTTGAATCATTCTGATAAGAAATATATAAATCTTGCTAGATGAATGAAATGAAATGATATAAATGGCAGCCAGCTCTCAGGAGTACATATTAAAATATGTCAAGGGTATACATTTTTATTCCAAAATTATCAATTAATGAATATGAAAGAGAAGAAAAGAAGGAGAAAGAGAGAGAGAGAGAAAGAGAGAGAGAGAGAGAGAGAGAGAGAGAGAGAGAGAGAGAGAGAATAGAGAAGAGAGAAGAAAGTATTTTCATTATACATAAGAAATGTTAAGAAGATATAACGAATGATATAAAGTTTATTAAGAAATGTTTGCATATATATAAAAGAAATATAATTATTTCTTTTTTGGAATAAAAATGCATAAGTCTTGGTATATGAATGAAGTGATTGAAATGGCTTGCCTGCACTCAGGAGTGCATATGATAGGTTCATAGTAAGTACATGATTGCATTCAGGAATGCAGATGAACATATTATAGTAAGGATATACATTTCTCGTTATACAATGATCGATATGAAAGTGCAATTATGAAAGTATATAATAAATAAATATTTAAACATTCCAGTATTATATAATTCTTTTAAAGAAATAATATTTATTTAACGATAAATTAAGATTATTTTATATTCTTTCTAATATAATAATGTATTTACATTTAAATAAAGTGCAAATGAATGAAAAAAAAATTTGAATCATTTTGATTAGAAATGTATAAATCTTGCTAAGCGAGCGATATGATACGAATATAACAGCCTTGCACTCAGGAGTGCATAAAATATATCAGGGATATACATTTTTGTTCCAAATTATTTAAATACAATTATCAAATGAAAAAGCTCATAGATATATAAGAAAGTATATTTTTATTGTATATATGCGTATATATGAAAGATTCATAAGAAATATGAAGAAATAATAATGAATGATATAACAATGAATTTTTAAGAAATATTTATATATTAAAGAAATATAATTATTTTTGGAATAAAAATGCATAAGTCTTGGTATATAAATAATACATATGAAAAGGCTGTCCCATACTCAGGAGTGTGGACGAAACCAATTTAGAATAGGGACAGGTATGCATACAGGAATGCACCCTGGGATACTCAAGCATGTAGATTTTTATTTCAAAATAATTCTACATTTTTTTTATAGGATTATTACTAAGTAATAATTCTATAAAATCACTAACCACCATTTTATTATATTTTAATTCTAAAATTCTAATTATTCTGATTAAAAATCTATAAGACTTGACGTAGTTAGAGAAATTAGAATCTGTTAAAGCAATCAGTGACGATAAATTAAATTCATAAAATAAATTTTTAAGAATAATATGCAAGATTATTGAAACAATTTTATCTCTAATATCTACAACATTTTTATATTTAATCTTATTTTTCTTATTTTTCTCTTTCAGATTTCATATTTTATTATTATTTCATTTACATAATACATATATATTTCATATAAAAAATACATGGTTCTAAAATTGTGAATTTATATTAGTATATTTTTTATAATTTAATGAATAAGGAAGTATCTTATAAATAAACGATGTAATATATACATCAGACACTTGATGTAACTGCATACTTCGCGTTAGTATACACGTGATAAAATAAGATATCTGTAATCTATCGATTAAATATAGGTCTGGTCTTGTTAAGGACATGGTTATAGCGGTATACAAAATTGTGTACGCATTTTGTAATACGACATAAGGTGCAGTATACTTTTTTCCTTTTTTTACTTCTTTTTTCTTTTTTTTTTTTACCGCGACTTAAGTTAATTCTTTATTATTGTAAAATGTTCACAATTTTTTCTTGTTTTTTTATAACGTGTCTTGAATAATTTGCAATATGTATTTATAATTATATTAATGAATTGACAATTTAGTGTGCAATTTTCGTTCTTTTTTTATATATGTGTGTATATATACACAATATGTATATATATATATATACACACATATATAAAAAAGAACAAAAATTATATATATATATATATATATATATATATATATATATATATATATATAAACGTCATTCATAATAAATTTTCTATTTCTGTTTAAAGATAAAACACATATTCTAATGCATTGAGAAATCGAAATGTTTTATGCTAATATTTTTTGTCATTATAATGTTTGCTTTTTTGTATTTCAGCATTACAATTCATGACCAAAAATATATATTATAAGATTTTTATATTTATCGCATTATCAAAAGTGAAAATATTTGGTCATAGATTGTACATACAGTTTCACCTTTCTACATCGTGTTCTTTTATATAGTTTTCTATTACAGAAAGTTTAATTTTAAAGTATCAAGATTAAGTATTGCAAAATATCCTTCTATCAATACATATTAACGACAATATTGGAAAGAATATTTTAAGGTAATATTTTTATATATGGTATAAAAATAAGTTAATAAAGATTATAAATGTATTATAGAAAATTAATTTATTTTTCAAGTTTACGGTATGCTGTAGCCAACAAAAAGTCAAAATAAAATAATGGGAATTAATAATAATATATTTAAATATTGAGGACTTAAATGACAAGTTGGAATCATAAAAAGTGAAGAGTAATAGAGGATGAATTGTTTCGAATAATTTTTTTATTTATTTGAAAAATTGGAGGAATTTTTAATTAATTTATTCAGAGTTGATTTCTGTTTCAGGAAAAATGTAAATTGGCAAGATTCGATTTCACTCTTTCTAAACTGTGTTTTCGTTGTTGTTTTTATATGTGAATGAGAATATGTGTGTACGTGTATATATATATATATATATATATATATATATATATATATATATATATAATGTGTGTGTGTGTGTGTGTGTGTGTGAGATAATTATTTTTTATATATTTAATTGGATCATATATTATTTTCAGAAAGTAACAAATTTGTCTTACTAAAAAAAAATGTCTTATTAAAAATGTCTTATGTTTACAGATGGCTGCTGATTTATTATATAAAATTCGTATATTATTTTGATTCCTTCTTGTTTAATTATAAAATGGTTTAGATGTTTTATGTTCACAGGTAACTATGCTGTTTATATCACTTGAAGAAATTATATATAGAATATATAAAATAATAAAGCGATATCTTTACAATATTATGTATTCTCATTGTCAAATAATATTTAATAAGATATGTAATCTTTATATAATGTTTATAGGCTGTGTGTATAATAATGTGTGTATATGCATTTTTTTTGCAGTTTCAACATGATGCAGATTTGGTTTAATTTAGGAATAGAGTTTCATGAAAAATGACCAAAGTGCTCTATTCCATCGCGCTTATCGGGTAGGTAGGTCGATATCAAATGAATACATAAATTTTCGTCTAATCTCGATTGATTAGAAAAAAATTTTTGATTCATTTCGCGATTGATTTTGTGTTTTTTTTTTCCAAATTATAATGATTATTGTTATTTGGAATTAAAGAGTAGAGTCTTAGTTCGTGGGTCTCCGTATGCGGCAACCTCCAAGTGGTGAGACCTGGGTCGATATTATTTGCGATATACAATAAATGTAAATAACGCAAGTACTGTCGTGCTAATGGCTGCATTTAAATTCAATTAAAATTTATTATGTTCTATGATAATTTATATTCTATTTTTTTATATTAATATATATATATATATATAAATATAAAAATAGAACATATCTCATGTCTCAATAAAGATATTAAATAGATTTATTTAGAAATTTTGAAATTAGCTATATATTATAATCTTGAGAAGAGAGAGTTATTTTAATGCGCTTTCAGTTCATTTTTTTCGTAATCATAACTCACATAAATCTCGAATATAGACGATATATGTGCATAACTTTAGTGTATATAGAATAAAACAAATAAAAAATAATGATAAAACATATAAAATGATAAATCGTGTAGCTTTTTACTTTATTAACTGGAGTAAATGTAGTTATTAAAAATAGTTCTTTATTTTACCGAATAAAAAAGAAACCAGTTGGTAATAGTGGATTCTTCTGTATCAGTTGAGTCAAACGTAGTGAATAATAGTCGAGCGCTATGTTATAGACTAGTTGGTAATAGTAAGATCCTGTCATAGAAATCGATAAAATCTCGATCGGCAATAATAGAGTAGACACATTTATAATTATGTTGAAATCATAATTTAATTTTATGAGAAATTTTAAAGAAAAATTATAATAATTCTCGATAATATTTGTAGTTTTTTTTTTTTTTTGTAATACTAAATGACAATGTTTAAGAATGATTTAATTTTTATGAGATCAGAATTTTATTATTGATGAGATATTTTAAAGAAAATGTAGTAATTCTTAATTAGAAAAGTGAGATAAGAAGATTAATTATTATTACTAATTAATTTGATTTTATATGAATTTTAGCTAACAGTAATATTATAAATTTATGATATCTTAAATTTTGATAAAAAGATGATAATGATGAGTTTATTATTATATATATAATATTATTGTGATGATTATTGTGATGTGAGATTAAATCAGTTTCAAATGATCCGTGTATTAACATTTTACTATAAAAAATAACTTGTACAAAATTTCTTAGATTTACGCAGATCTTAATTCGAACACTGTATCTTACGACGTTATGGCTGAATAATTTTTTACTACGGATATCACGTTTGTAGTTATCTTGCTTACATAATCATAAGCACAGTATTGTTCTTGGAGATCGACACTGTATTCATTTTTCTTATTGAGTTTTTTTCTTATTGGGTTTTTTTCATATTGAGATTCGCCTCTTTTTTTTCATATTAGCGATTGGATCAATTACGTGTGATTACATTTGAATAACCGTGTATCTTATTAATCCAACACATTGAAATGTTTCATGAACATTTAAATTAATGAGGATTGTTAAAAATTAAATTTTCATGTTTTTTTTTTTTTTTTTTTTTATATAACTAAAGATGTTATAAAAAATCTTCAGTTGAATGAAAAATACTCAATGGTTAAAGTTCATGTGTCGTTTAGAGTCCGATGATCAATCGACTTCAAATACACTTGTTATTTTTAGTTAACTTATCATTCTCTGCATTGGACGGTGTTCCACCATTCGCATCGATTTTTATCCTTGCTGAAAGCCGTACCACGTGGACAAAGAGAAGACGTTCTCGACCAACCAGAACAATTATGAAAGACCTGGAAGAAGGAAGCAAAACGAAAGCAAAAATTTATTGTTAGAAAGAGGAACTTGTTTGTTCAATCTTTGGAAGTTCTTTGAAACATTAATAAATGTTTCATGGCGTGGTCGAATCTGTTAAAAGCGTTACGATTTGTGACATATATTATATAAGATATAATAGTATGATCTGTTTGTAGAGATGAGTGACATAATTTGTAAATAAAAAATTTTAAATCTTTGGTTGTAAAATTTTAAAAGTTTGGTATAAAAAGACATTGTCTATGTTAATTTTTCGAAAGTCTTGATTCTTGATTTCAACGCAGATTTTCTTTTTCTTCTTCTTTTTCTTCTATCTCTTCTTTTAATCTCTTTGATATATGTAGAACGTAAAGTATAGGTAGTATGAGTGATTAAATAGGAAAATATGAGATAGAAAGTCTCCATGAGATGCTTCCTCGTTCTCCTCTTAAGATTGAGTCACTTCCTTGTTCGATTATATTCGAAGTGAATCGATTTTATTAATTCATTTTAATTAAATATCTTTCATAACGAAGATCTAACTAATATAATTCGTAATTAGAATGGCTGCGCGAATTCTTTACTTCTTCTAATTCTTATATATTAAATGAGATATGAATTTCTCTTTCATATATTTATAAAAGCATAATTTTCAAATGTCTTAAAATCAAAATACTTCGTACTATAAAATCGATCAGTAGAATGTTTAATTGAATTTTTAATAAAAGATAACTAACTGACCATTACTTACTAAATAGCATAGAGTATATATTAAATTGACTAAAAATTAATATCATTATTTTTTATATATTGTATTATATTACATTGTATTTGAAAAATTCGCAGATTTTTTCTACTTTAAGATTTATTTCATTTTACGAATGAAATTCAGATATACATTAAATAAAAAGTCACGAATTTTTCAAATTGTTCTTAAATGAAAATAAACAAATATTAGAAATTCCTACGTTAATTTTTCAGAAATTCAGAAATTCTGGAATTCAAAAATTCCTACGTATTAACCAATTTAATATATAATCAATGTAACAGTTTTATTTTAAAAAGAATTATGCATTTATTATTTATGAGACAAAAGTATGGTCATTCATCTTAATTTGGATACTTTCGCTTAATGTACAATACATATATACGTATAACTAATGTACATATATACAAATGGTTTGCCATTCTCGAATCGTTATTGATTACTTCCTCGTTACGTATAAACTACATAAATATATCTTTCATCATAAAAATATCATATAGGAAGTATCGAAGAATCTTTCTCTTACAAAACGTGTCGTGTGAAGATAACCTCGGAAGTTAACCGGCCAACTCGTCACGAGTACCAGCGTAAAGTTGTAATTATTGAATATCTGCACGTTAAGATTAAAAGTAAAAGCGTTTAATACATTCAGTGAACTTACTTGACACTTGGTTTCTACGTCAGCGAACATACCCTTCCTTCCACGGCAAGAAAATTCAGTCTCTGGAATTATCGTGAGATTCGTGTAACTAATATTTGATGTGATATTATTATTGTACTTGTTATCGCGATAACCATTAGAACGAACATTCGTTCGAATAATTTTGTTCGAATTGTATCTGTGCCGATCTGCGCCATTATCGTAATTGTTTCTCTCGTTAGATTTGCCAACAACGTGTCTTAACGATCTTCCGTGAAATTCGTCGAGAAATCCTTGATAATCCGTGAGAATCTAAAATGTAAAAATATTCGTAATTTTTATCAGGATAATGGTTGAACATATTTAATGATAATGTTGAACATATTAAATAATAACAAGTTCATTATTATTTAATCAATATTTTTCCTTTTTTCTTTTTCTTTTTTTTTATGATTTTATATTTTGCTCTTATTATTAATTTCTCATTATTTATAATTTACTCTTTAATAAATATGCTAAATTATTTTTTTTTCTGCATATATATATATGAAATATATATATATGCAGAAAAAAAAATAATTATATATATGAAATATATATATATATATATGCAGAAAAAAAAATAATTTAGCATATATATATAAATAATTTAGCATATATATATATATATATATATATATATATATATATATATGTATCCTTTCTATTTTAATCATAATTTTTTATTATAATTAAATCTGTTTTTTCTTTCACTCTGTGCCATCAATATATCATAGCGTTGAACGATCGCTTCACGGAGATTTGTATGTTTGATATATGGCATCACGCTCGACGTACATACTTTCGTTTTTTCACATCTGGTATAACGTATAAGGATATCTTCTTGGGAGGACTATGTAATACTAGAAAACTGTGGTAGTATTTGTGGTGTAGGCTCGAACGATCGTGGAAGTAGGTAAACTAGAATCTCATGTGTCGACAAAACTTGTTTTGCTTTCACGGTCTGTATGACTTGCAACATCTGTACTATTTATTTAGCTATTACATACGTTTGTCGATCGATTTAATTATGTATCATTGTTTAGAAATAATGAAAACAAGAGAGAGAGAGAGAGAGAGAGAGAGAGAGAGAAAACTCATTCGATCAATCGAATAAAAATTGAAGTATTCAAAGTGTTTCGATTCATAAGTTTTAATTATACTATTATTATTTTGTTTGTTTGTATTTATAAATCGATTATTAATAAATCGATTAATAAAACGCCCTAATTATTGATCTAGAAAATTGAAAATAAAATTGTTATCACAAAATAACATCGTAAATATATGCAGCTTGCCCGTTTTTTCTTTTATCTTTTTTTTTTTTATTTTTTTTTTCTTGATTACTTTTTAAAATTTTAACTTTTAAAATGTTTATTCAAATATATCGTATAATTTATACAAAATTATGCAAATTATATAGAAAAGAAGAAAAAAGTATAACTTCTGTATAAACGTATATGATATAATAAAACAAATTACCTGATGAGAATTAAACAATATGTTGTCGACGTAATATTCATTGAAAGGTCGATAAACGGTATCCCAATCGTATTCGAGATCCAAGGTAGGCAAATACGTTCGTTCAAAGAAATTAGGATTCGCTGGTAACATCAATGGCGTTACTATTGGCTTATAAACACCAGGTTTGGTAGGTGGAATCAATGGTACAAGCTGTTGTCTGTAATTAGGATAAGGTTGCTGTTTGTTATGCATTCGATGATGCTTGTAATTTCCAAAGTTATTCATTGGTTTCTCGGGTCTTCCGAAAGGCGTTCGAATTATGTAAGTTGTGTCGACGGCTTTCGGATGATCATAATGAGTCCGACCTTCGGGTGGTACGTATCTACCATCAGGCGTTAAGTATACCTTTAATAAAAATTATTTATTAAATTATATAACATATTATATTAATGATTTATTATCTCGTTGAATTTTATTCAATGTATTTTCATATTTATTCTGCATATAAATTTGTTTACTTTAATGATCTTAGGCATATGCTGGGAAGTATGTGGATGTTTATGAACCTGTCTCGCGTCTAGTACAACACCATCCGGTATTGTAATGCCTTCCTTATTCAAGCGATTTAGCGCCAAACGATCGGTTCTAAAAGCTTCCTCTGGTATTTTCCCACCAAGAGCTGGCAATACTTGTTCCCTAAAGATTTGACGTTTTTGCTGCAACAAGAATTCTGAGGACTTCGTGCGAACTGCGGTTCGTTTGATTCGTTTTTTCTTTCTTTCTTTTTTTTTTTTCTTTTTTTTTTTTGTTTAAAAAAAATTAAATCAAAATAAGATAGAAGAATATTTTTGTGCAAATGAAATTTGGAAAAGTTAATGAGGAATTAACGAAAGATATTTTTAAATAGAAATATAACCTTTTCAGCTACTGCAACGGATAGCAATAAAAAAATCGTGATAATCAATGTCAGCTGGCGGCACCAATTATTATTGTTAATACTGCTATTATTGCTATCGTTCATCTTTCCGTTTCCGTTCATCTTAATTGATGTACGATCGATCGATCGATCAATCAATTAATTAATTAATCAATCAATTCGACTTCGACTTTGACTTCGACTTTGACTTCGTCTTCGACTTCGACTTCGACTTCGACTTTGACTTCGACTTCGACTTTGACTTTGACTTCGACTTCGACTTCGGTTTCGGCTTCGGCTTCGGCTCCACTCTTAAATCTGTACGATCATCGCATCCTTTCTATCTTCTTGGTTTTGGTCCCTCTCTAGTATGCTAATGCACCGTTATATCTGCAATAGAATTACGAAATATAGTTGTGCCGTTCTTGTAAAATACAAGAAACATTTAAGAAAGTATCGCGTGTCGTCGTTAAAACACATCCGACAACTGATTTGCATCGCTTGCGAAAATATTCGAGAAACGAACGGATTCTTTCTTCTTTTTTTTTTTTCTTCTTCTTCTCTCTCTCTCTCTTTCTCTCCCCCTTTTTTTTTTTGAGCAACAACGGATTAATACCGGAAGGTAAATTGTTTCATGACAAAACTATTGATATATCATTTTACAATGTAAATTTGTAGAAAATCTATTAAAATACATTTATCGCAATTCTTGCTCATGCTCATGCTTATGCTCATGTTCATGGTCGTGCTCATGATCCTGTTTCGTGATTCGTGATTGAGTTGATATAATATAATCAAAACCTTTTTTTTTTTTTGTTTTATATATATATTTTTTTTCTTTCATATATAATGCTTATACAATATATATTTTTATTATAGTATATTCTTAATATTATCATAGTAGGTTTTTTTTTTTTTTTCTAAAATTTCACGTTAAAATAAGTTAAAATAAAAGAAAAGAAAGTATTCCAAATTCTTTTTTTCTTTTTTTTTTTCTTTTTTTTCTTTTTTTTTTTTTTTCTTTTTTTTTTGGGAAACGCTTCACCGATGAAATTTATTCGTTACTTTGGCCCGCTTACTCTCTCGCGCGTCTATATTTGAATTATGCAACGTCCGGCAGTCACGTGTGTTCCAGAAAGATGAAGAGATAAAGAATGAAATAGATGCATTGATAGGAGCGCGTGCGTGAATTCTCGCATGGATCTTTAAAACGCAACCAGAAAATCCGGAACTTTTCGGCTTCTTTTAGAAATGTTTATTTTAACATAATTTTTATTCTGCTCGTCACCGGAAGATATTTATGGTCGTCCTCTTTTTTTCTTTTTTTTTTCTTTTTTTTTTATCTCTTACATTGAAAGGAAAAATACAAAATGCCTGAGCACTATTGGTGAATTTTAGATTATTATAAATTTTAATTTATTATTATTATTATTATTATTATTATTATTATTATTATTATTATTATTATTATTATTATTATTATTATTATAAATTTTGTTTAGATATTATCAGATGAATGAGATTTTTTATTTAACGATATATATAATATATAAAATATATAAAATAATTCTTTTTATTCGATATAGTATAGAAAAAAATATAAAAATAGAAATACAAGGGAAATTCTAAATTTTTAAATTCGTTCTTAAAACATTGGATTGCTTTTCTTTTTGCCATCTCATCGAAGCTAATGAACAAATTAAAGTAGATTTGTAATATGCGATAATTTATTCTTTCATAATATTCTGTAGATTTTTCATATGTAACGAGAATTTAATTTTGACTGTAAATTATCATCATCGTTATCGAACGTTCTGTTTGGTCTTCGTCATTTAACAAAACGATACAATCGCTCTCAGTAGAATCTCAGCCTTGTTCTAATTACGTTCCTCACGAGAAGAAGCTGTTGCAATCATCTTCGTCTCTCTCTCTCTCTCTCTCCCCCTCCCCCCCTCTCTCTCTTTCTTTCTCTCTCTCTCTCTCTCTCTGACAGTAAATAAACGTGTATAAATCTATCTATATTTCACTGAACTCCGTGTTATATAGAAGATTTCGATTGACTTCGTTTATTCGAATCAAGTTGTCCTTGTAATTATATGAAACATCATCATCATCATCAATTGATCTAGTCGTAGAATTTTACAATTAAAAAATTGAAAGTAATTGTTATTAGTTGTTGTTGAAAGTAACGTTGAAAATTGAAAGTAATTGTTGTTAATAATTGATGTATGTAATTGAAAATTTATGAATGTTTGAATATTATTATCAAAATATTTGTATTTTGTATATCATTTGTATTTGTACATCAAAATATTGTATTTTCATGATAGTATCAAAATTATTCGATACTTTTATAAAATTGCATAGTTATTGGAAAATATTCTTTTTGAAAAAATTATTAAAAATTTTATTCATATACACTAGGACGTAAATCATGCGACGAGTTAATAAATAAAAGTTGACTTTTATCTCTTTTCTATATTTTCCTATATGTAAGATTTTTATTTGTTATGTAAATCTTTTATATGTAGATTTATTTATTTATTTATTATAAATAGCTATGATATTAATCTTATATGATACGTTATTAAAATATAGATAACAAGAAAAGTTAAATATAATTTCAATTCGTAAATAATCATGATTTATATTGGTTAAACATATTGAATCATGTTATATTGAATGAATTTTATGATTCATAAAAAGAGTTTCCTTAATTCATAAATCAACGATTGTATGTGAAAAATTGTAAAGCAAGAGGCTATGAGTATTACCTAAAGAAATATGTTCTCTCTCTCTCTCTCTCTTTCTTTTTCTCTCACCTTCTTTAATTGGTATGCAAGTAGTATTTCGTTCTTAGTTAACACGCATACCCTGTGTATGAAATTTTTTTTTGTCTTTCTTTCTTTACTATAAGAAGAGATGAGAAAAGTCTAACAGATTTTTCTTTTATAAATAACTTTTCTCTCCCTTTCTGTTTCTCTTTTTCTCTCTCTTTTTTTCTCTCTCTCTTTTTCTATCTTGCAACGATGAGAGTATTACGGAACACAGTTAGTCGTGTAGTAAAATACGTTCGAAAACTTGCTGACGATGCAACCGCGAAATGTGCACCATTCGCGGTTCTGGTTCACACGATTTCGAGCCGCGTGTGTGTGTGTGTGTGTGTGTGTGCGCGCGTATGTGTTCATGGCTTGATAATAACGTTCTCAAACGACCACCCGTTATTCTTCCTCTTTCACTTGAATTCCTATTCCTTGTTCCTTCTTAGTTTTTCTTGTTAAAATATTATAATACGTAGACAGTTTTATCATTTTGTAGATAGACAATTTTTTTTAAGTATATCGTGATTATATTTTTTTTTTCGTAATGTTTGTTAAAGCATAGATTTCAAATATATAAAAATATATTTTTACAAATTTTAACTATGTGATGTATATCATTTTTGTTTAGAATTTTTTAAATATATATTTTTAAATATATATTTTTTTAATTTGAAATATCTAAAGTCTCTCTCTTTTTCTTTCTCTATGTGTATGTTTCTGTATGTGTATGGATATAAAGATTTTAAATACCTCCGTAAAATATATTTTTATAAAAAGTGGAAAAATTTTAAGTACTTATGAGATAATAATTTTATATTAAGCAAATTTCGTCCTTTTTAAGTCTAATTGGAATAATATTTATAAAAAAAAAAAAAAAATAATAATAATAATTAAAAAATTGTTTTCCTTTTTTGTGCGAAAAATTTACAATGATTTTTTTTTAATATAGTAATAGATAAAAAAAAAAAGAATAAGAAGAAGAACAAGCAAAGAAAATGTCAATGATAAGCATAATTAGAATTTACAACGAGCCTGAATAATTACTTTGGTAGTTTGGTATGACTTAATACCCGTTTTACGAAAGAGAATGGCTCTTTTGATCGTTTTGTGCTCTACACGTTTTACTCTTACTTTCTGTGTAATTATTTCTTCTCGAGAATAAGAGAAACAGAAACGAAGATGTTAGTGAAGGTTAATTGCTTTTTAAAGTGTTTCATCTAATAGAACATCTATACATACGTAAGAATATGTATATTAATCTTTCTATTTATTAGAGATAATAAATATAGTAGATAAAGATATATTAATAATTAATAGAACTTGTTGTTTGTCTAGTGAATAAATAGAATTTACTATTAATTCGAAATAAGATAAAAGAAATAAAATGAAAATATAAAAAAGATAATTATAAAGATTAAATTTATATCAGAAATATTATTAGGAAAAAAGTTATATCGGAAATATTATATAGCGAAAAAAATTGTATTAAAAATATTACATAAGAAAAGAAATTCTACTATGAAAATTATGGTAAAAAAATTATATTACAAAATTATATTAGAAAAAAGATTAACGACAATTAATTATATATATTCGATATAACATCGATTTTTATTAATGGAAAAATTCTGATAAAATTATCTAGTGAAATTTTTTATCAAAAGGAAAATCTGTTTCTCAAATATTTTTTCAAAACATTCTTAATAATCATGGTGTTATAAAACGGGGAAGATATTTGCTAGTAATCGTCTAGTAGAAAGTTGAACATCTTTTGACGAGAGAGACGAAGATAAAGTGAGAGAGAAAAAAAAGAAAGAGTGAGAGAGAGAGAGAGAGAGAAAGTTAATAACATCGGTTGGTATAATTCTCTTAACGATTCTATTTCGAATCAATCGATTTATTATTATCGATTATTGAACTGAATTTATACGTATATTGCGTAAGAAATTTGCGAGAACGCAACGGAAGTGAAAGGAATTTCATGATGAGATACACCTTCTTATATTCTATTATGCGTTACATAAAATTGGATCTATTCGTGCATTATTTCACTCAACATGAATGAAAATAATATAAAACAATAGTTAATAAATTATTTATACTTGAAGAACAAAAAAATAAGCTAACTAAAAAAATAACGTTAGCTTTTTTTTAAACAAAAATTCTATATGATCTCCATATTTATTATTATATTTTCCTTTTATTACTTTCCTTTTTTCTTTTTTTTTCAAATCATTTATAATTCTAAATCTTTCTTGTGTCTACCAAAGTTTATACAGATTATTATCAAAGTTTCTGAGTGATTTTAAAAATCAATTATTCCATGACAATAATAATAATAATAATAATAATGATAATAATAATAATAATAATAATAATAATAATAATAATAATAATAATAATAATAATAATAATAATAATAATAATAATAATAATAATAATAATAATAATAATAATAATAATAATAATAATAATAATAATAATAATGATAATGATAATAATAATGATAATAATGTCATTTTGCTGTTGATTTTTACAAAAAATACTACTTGGTATTTCTAGGTTTTTTTTTCTTTTTTTTTTTTTTTTGATAGATCAAACAGCGGAGTCGATATGCAAGAGAAGACAGTAATTAAAAGGTTTCTATTATATTTGACGTATTACAAGTCTCGTAGTCGAACAAGAGAAAAAAGATAAATAAAAAATAATTGTAACGGAGAAACAGACAAAAAGATAAAATAGTTGAAATGAATGAATTGGGGGAATTTTCAGATCACAAAAAATTTTTCTTGATCGTCGATGGTAGTAGATAACATGTAGTAATTTATCAGTAATTAGTAGTTATTAAATACTAATCATATTTACGAAGGACTCACTGTGAAACTTGAGTAAAAGAAAGACCAAAAAAAAAAAAAAAAGAAAAAATTAAGAAATTACTTTAATGACCAACCACTGCTTGTGATCGACATAAATGATAAGATCGTGGAATTGCATCGTAGATTTCTAATCCTAATTCGAATTATGTTCTTATTCCATGTACATCCTATTTCAATGCACGTCAAAAAGCCATAAAGTCTATCATGAAATTTAAATATTTATAAATTTTTATTCAAATGAAATAATTTATTTGTTGGTTAATAACAATAACAAAAGTTTTAATAAATGACAGTTAATAATAATCGTCAACGATTGTTTATTTAATTGTTTATAAAAAAAAATTGTTTATAAATTCATACATAAATTAATAATTTGTTTATAAATTCATATATATTATTGTTTTCGTTATCAAAATAGACTCTATATAGGAATGTGTATGAGATTACGTTAATGAGGTAACGAATAAAAGAAATTCTCTACGTGGATTGGGAGAGGGAGTAAAAAAAAAAAAAAATGACTAAGGTGTCCACAGAGTAATTTGCCACGGCAAATTGCTTGACGCGCTTCGATTCGCCTGGTATGTGCTTAATGAGGCGCCCAAGGCGAAAGACAAATAAAGTACGTTCCTTTGAGGATTTCATTCCATCTTATTTATCTATTGCAATTTGTTATCGATATATCATCTATCACTGATCATCAATCTGTGAAACTAGCGATTTATTTTTTAACGAAATTTTCGAAGGCGTTATATCCCAAAAGTATTTTCTTTTATTTTTTTATTATGATATACATTTCTTAATTTTTATTATAATTATTTATTTATTTCTTTTTTTTTTTTTTCTTTTATTATTTTATACATTTGTTTTAAAGTGTATTTCATCCGATATATTTCGCCTCTTACAATTCATTATCGAACTATCATTCTATTATTTATAAATAACCGTATAGACCTTATGGATCTATCGATACAAATTTCAATTAAAATTTTTTAAATATTACTTTATAAAAAGATTTTCTTTTATATTTTTATTATAATTATTTCTCACTTTATCATTGTAATTATTTATTTTTATATAAATAATTCTATATTCGTTTTATTATTTATCATTTAGTATTATTACAATTATTTCTCTTCCTTTAAAATTATTTTATATAACATTTGGTTGAAAAAAATTACTTGTAGAATTTTGTTTTTAAAAAATGGAATGAATGTCATTTCTTTGGAACTGGACATTGCATTTCATAACGTGAAAGGACTATCTCTTTCTCTCTCTCTTTTGCTTTGTCTCTTTTCTTCCGTACTTTCCCCTGATCCCGTGACAAGAATAAAAATAAAAAGGAAGATGGAGAAAGAGATAAAGACAGAGAGAGAGAAAGAGAGAGAGAGAGAGAGAGAGAGAGAGAGAGAGAGAGAAGAAATGGCAACAATAATTAAGATCACTTTGGAGAAGGTTAATTACTCTTGGTTTATCCTTCATCGAAGTGAAACGTGTTTGAAAGGGTAGAATCGATCAAAGTTTCCTTTCCTTTCCTTTGTAATGTCCGTTTTATTCTATTCTTTTTTTTTTTTTTATATCACACTTGCAACGATCGAAAGATTATACATAATAATAATAAAAAACAAGATATACCCGCTTACCTTTTTGAAGAAATGTCGAAATGTTTTATTAAAAAAAAAAAAAAAAAAAAAAAAAAAAAGGAAAGAAAGAAAGAACGAAAGAAAGAAAAAAAAGCGACACTTTCACTGTATCTTCCAATATTTAACACTTTTTTGTTATTTCGTTTTTTTTTTTTTTTGTTTATATATTTTTTTCCTCCCAGTTAAGACACACAATTTTATTTAAACGACAACTTTAAATTTAATTTGTTAACTAGAAATAAATTTTATGCAGATATATATATGTGTGTGTGTATGTGTGTGTGTGTGTGTGTGTGTGTGTATGTGTGTATGTGTATGTGTGTATGCATGTATATATGTATGTGTGTTTGTGTATATGTATGTGTGTGTGTTAATGTACGTCAACTGAAAACACGATCACGAGTTATTTAATTTTTGTGTAAAAAAAAAAACGAGAACGATTATCGACCGTTTCGAATAAGGAGGAAATTGAAGGATGGTGAAGATGTTACTGAGCCTGCCAGCAAGAGTTCTCCTCGTGATATACTCAGGGAGGTTCAAGCACGTGATTCGTATACGAAACTTACTTTCACTACATCGACCGGGATAATTCCGAGTTTCTATCCTTCTAACTTACTTATGCGTAGATATGGGGCTGATCGACGTTACCGCAGTGATCGATACTCTGTTTCACGTGACGATTGAAATCCATTCGAATGTCTTCGATCTATCGATTGATCGATGGATCTTTATTCGACTTATATACTTTTTCTTTTTCGCTTTTATTTATTTTATTTTTTATATATATATATATATATTTTTTTCTTTTACAAAAAGTGAAAGGTTCTTAAAATGAAAAAGGTGAATAGTAATTCTTTTTCTTTTTCTAATTTTGTTCGAAAAATATTGAAACGTACATGGTGACACGTATTATGTGTTATACGTGTAATGAATACTTTCACGTAAAGATATATATATATATATATATATATATATATATATATATATATTAATTTTATTAATAATAATACTTAAATAATACGTATACATACACAATTTCTCTTTTATTTCTAACGATAAAGTTTTATCACTCCATGATATCACCATGCTCGTGTAAGAACGTAACACGTAATAGGTGCAAATGATACAAAGGTAATGATTATAGCTGTATTACTAAAGTCTTACCTACGATATCGTAAGTTCCACGAACTTTGTTTCGACATAGTCATATACGTGCATTATGTATTTCAAAGAAAATTTATGCAGCAAAGGCTGACACTGAATAATAATTAGAACGTGGGAGCAGAATTTTACAATATCTTTTCTACGAGATGCCAAATGAAGGATCTTTTCATTCATTCCTTTTTATCTTTTTTTTTTTTTATATATATTATTGCATTTCAAATTGAATATCTTATGTATTTATTTATATAAAAAAAATTCTAAAAGAAAAAAGAATTGAATCGATCTTGAAATCGTTAGATTGTATAGATCTTTTTTGTTTTTCTTTTTTTTTCTTTTTTTTTTTCATAAATTAAACATGCAGCTTATGTAGGATATATTTTTTGTATTATCATTGCCAGTAAGTAAAAAAGAAAAAAAAAAGAAAAAGAAAAAAAAGAACAGAAAAAAGTTGGAAGAAAAAATTCGATCTTGAAATCGAATAGAGACCATTGATTGCAAAAGTATAAAATTTAGAAAAATAGAAGATTGAAATAGAATTGATAGCGTATAAACGAGAGACACCGGATTTCTCGTAATTAACGGCTCGTCCCAATTAACGAGACGGGCTGTACCTTTATCGTAGGAAGGCTTTCTCATGGTCTAATTATATTACGAAATTGGCTGTGGCCATAGGAACATCGTTTTATACCTTACAATCGGCCGAACAAAACTACTAAGGCACGCTGAGATTTAGCATCGTAAGTTAGCGTGTAAGTAACGTGTAAAAGGTTCGTTGTAAAACGAGATCGTTTTCGACATCGACACCCCTTGACTTCATTCGTCGATGAAGAAATATACTTTGAATAATAAACGTTCGTAAGGAAGATGAATAAGTGGATGGAAGGAAAAATAAAAAAAGAAAAGAAAAAAACAAAAAATTAGGCCAAGAATTTGCATGATTTCTTTTTTTCTTTTTTTTTTTTAATTTAATACTTCTTTTTGCGGACCGATCTCTTTTTTTTCTTATTCTTCTTCTTTTTTTTTTTTTTCTTTTATTATTACTCATAATTGTAATAAGAAAATATGTCTGCATAGACTTAGGAGAAAAGAGAGTAAGTTGCTGAAAAAAAAAAGAAAGAAAAGAAGAAGGAAGATAAAGAAAACGAATAATTACACGATCTTTTTTTTTTCTTTTTTTTTCTTCATGCACCAGATTACTCATCGGCAAGCCTTTGTTTTTCTTCTTGCAAAGTATCCGGAGATGGTGTTTCTTACGGCGTAATTCGATTTACGGGTACATTTCACAAGTGGTTCAAGTCAAGGTCTCTCTCACGTGATGCACGCGAACGTTAGATACTCTTTATTAACTCGCGACATTTCGTCAACGCCGATGAACGAGACGCTTTGTTTTTTCTTCTATAATTTTTAATTTTTTTAATTTTTTTTTTTTAAGATCTTATGTAAGCGAAATTTGATATAGCGTCGATTTCGAAAAGCCTTTGGTTAGAGTAAATGTAAATTAATGATTGTAATCAGAAATAATATAATAAGAAATCAGTAGAAAAATTAAATATAAATTGTCCCATTTAACCCTACTATCTTTAATACCATTCTTCTTATCGATGACACAAAAAAAAAGGGTATCAGATTAGTTAAGTAATTAATTTCGAAAGTAAGTTACTTAGTAAGTAATTTCGAAATCTTTTAATACTATATTTTATAATCTAAATAAATAATATTAATAAGTAATTGTTAACAATAATTTAGTATTATTTGATCAATAAGTAATGCTAAACTTTTTAATAAAATATCAATAAAAAAAAATTCTGTAAAAATACTAAAAATTCTGATATTTATTTATTAATTAAACAAACTCAATATTATGCTAATGATGTTTGTTTAAATGTTTTTTTTTTTTTTTTTTTTTTTTTATAAAAAATATGTTATTTAAATATAAAATATTTAAATATAAAATTAAATAAAAAATTTTATTATTTTATTTAAGTAGAGAATATTGTAAAATTTCTTATTAAATAACAAATTCAATGGTTCGTAATCAAACTGCGATATACAAAAGGAACGTACGTACACATATACATATATGTATACATATAAGTAATACGAATTACCGATTTCTCGGGAAGATAATAAGGAAAATGAACGAGAAAGGATCATTTTCTCTGCATGGCGTAAATAATAAAAAAAAAAAAAAAAGAAGAAAGAAAGAAAAAAGAAAAAAGAAAAGAAGAAAAAACAATAACAATAACAATAACGATTCGCAATTTATTATAACAAGGATGAAAAAGAAAGCACATCTCTCGACATCTTCCGGAATGTGAATCGATTGAAATCTACATTTTTTACGAACATAATCCTGTGAGAAATACATATACTAACAATTTTAATTGTAATTATGTGAGTTTTCTACGTTTCCGGGAATTTTAGTTTGTCAATAAATCAATTCGATGTCAAGTCTCTCAATTTATTTTGACAGAATCACTTTTACATTATTATTGTTATCATTATTATTATTATTAGTTTCTTTTTCTTTTTTTTCGTTTATTTTTTTCACGAAAATCGTTACGAAAAGCTTTGAACTAAGATTTAGTATATTATCGATGATTGATAGCCATGTTTCATGAAATAATTTATACATCGAATTAGAAGAGTGTTTCGTAGTAATAGTAACTCATCGTAAGATGTAAAGAACTCGGGTGATAGTAATAGACGAGGATCGATGGTATGATCATGCGAGAGAGAGAGAGAGAGAGAGAGAGAGAGAGAGAGAGAGAGAGAGAGAGTGTCTATGTAAGCTCGTTTATTATTCCTTATCGGATCGATTGGCATTATGGTGAAATTTTTATTAAAAGGAGATTCTGGAAGTCGAAATCATCTTACGTCATCTTTTCACTTGTCTTGATATATTTTTTCTTTTTACGACGCGTAAAACTTAATTGTGCTTTTTAAAATTTATTGAAATCGAGAAATATGGTTCTTCCTTGTTACGTCTTGATCGGTGATTTTTTTACTACTTTTCATTTTTTTTTTTTTTTTTTTTTTTTTCTACAAAATGTTTACTTGTGCGTACCATCATTCAGTTGTTTCCTTTTTTGATACGCGATTATCTCGTGAAATGTTATAATAAAAAAATATTACTTTTGTATAAAATCATTAAAAGTCTTTTTCACGAAGTCTTCGTATTTCTATTTGAGACATTATTTCGTGTCATCACGTTTTATTTCACTAACAATTACATTTAGAATTGCCTTTCACATAATCGGCTCTTTATCTGATTACTCCGGGATGTTAAGTAAATAAATAAAATAAAATAATTAAACCAAAAGCGTAAGAATAATCTTAGAGTCGTTTTGATATTATGACTTTCTAAACTGGAATCAAACATAGTTCTCCAATTTTCTGTTAATCCGTTAGAATTTGCTTAATACTGTTGACTTGTTTCCGTAAATGGTATTTTTTTCTTTTTTTGTCCCTTTTTGTTTCTTTTTTTTTCTTTTTTTTCCTTTTTTTTCCTTTTTTTTCTTTTTTTTTTTTCTTTTTTTTTTTTTATTAAACTCGAATGACATGACAAACAGAAAAAGAAAAAAAAAAGAAAAGAATAATGAAGATGTCTGTATTCCTTATTCGAGAAGATTTCACTTGCAAGTTTCTTTTTTCTCACGCAGAAAGTTCGTTAAACTCAACCGTGTTCCCATTTCAAATCCGTACACCCACGGTATCGAACTTTGACCTCGGCCAAGTCCTTTCACGGTCTTGTTACTCTTGAAAAGGAACGTTGAAGGATTTTTTTTTTTTTGTGAAAATTTACTTTGAGACTTTGAAGTAGTTAAAAAAAAATATTTATGCTTGTTTTAGTTGCATGGCTTTCGATGATTTATTATATATTGTTTCGACAAGAAATGTTGAATTTTATGGAATAGTATTTGATCTGTAAATATATTTGTTTATATCCATGTTATATACATGCATTTATATATATATTTATTATTTATTGCATTTATATATATATATATCAAATGTAATATTATTTATTTAAATAAAAAATAGATACTACGATTTTTGACATTGCTTATTGGCCAATCCAATATTATATTTAATAATTGTATATGTTTACGTATAATTTACGTAAAAAAATAAAGATAAGTTGCCCTTTGCATTTTTTATAATTTTTTTATTGAAAAAACCAAGCTTTTCATTTATGTAAATTAAAATTTATAGGAAACCTTCTGTACTTGACTTATTATTGTGATAAAAAAAGAATGACAATGTACTATTCTAATCAAAAGAAATTATACAAAACGATAACGAAAAGGTTTGAATTATATTAATAATATATCAGTATTTTATCTTTTAAGAAGTCTGAAGTAATCATTTTAACTCACTTATAGTTATCAATCTTTTTTGTCATTTAAATTTTAACGTAGTTCATTTTTAAAATTTTAGAAAAAAGATAAAAACCAGAGAGAGAGAGAGAGAGAGAGAGAGAGAGAGTAAAAATGAATATAAAAATAACTAAATTTTTTACATTTGAAAAGCGCTTGGCCTCTTTTATCTTTTTTATTTTTAATGTTTAATTTCCATTCATAAAGAGAAATATATTTGAAAATGAAAAAAGCCCCAAACTTTTTAATTGACCATATCAAAGTATTTCGAAAAAGAAAGATAAATAAGAGAACAGAACACTAAATGATTTCTAATCGATACGAATATACAAATGTGATATTAGTATGAATTAAAACACAAAAAAAAATTTCCTATAAATGATTCTAGTAGAATAACAAATTATTTCTAATGCGAATACATATACATATAAAATGATTAAAATATTTATTATAACATATTTAAAAAAAAAGAAAGGATGACATTACTCATTCTAAATAATTGCATTATAATATAATTATACAATCATCAGTCATATAAATTAGCAATGTATATGACTTAACACAATTCTAATTTTCAAGTTACATCATATCCATTTTTGTTTCCTATTTTATTTGCAATATGACCTTGAATAATAATTTTTTACTTCTCACTTTTTGGGCAAATTATAAAAGCATGATAGGATTAAATAAAGTAACATACTATATCAACAATCAGTCGAGGAAGAAACTTCAACGTGATATCTCTTTCTCTCTCTCCTTCTCTCTCTCTCTCTCTCTTTCTCTCTCTCTCTCTCTCTCTTTCTCTCTCTCTCTCTCTCTCTTACTCAGTGTCTACCTGTCTCTACCTATTTCTGTTCAACGTGATTAATTATTGAAAACTTTAAAAAAAAATGGAACATTGGATTGGTAAAATAGCTATAGTTACTGGTGCTTCCAGTGGAATAGGATTAGCAATAGCGAAAGCTCTTGTACAAAATGATGTTGTCGTGATAGGATTTGCACGAAGGAAAAGTAAAATGCAGGTATATTTTTCATTGACTTTTCTCTCTTTTTTTTTTTTGGTTTATTTTATTTTTTAAATTCATTTCGATTGTACAAATTAAGTTATACGTTATTTAGATGATAAATTTAATATATTCATAGTTTTATACAAGGTCATTACATTGTTTTCTCTAGAATTTTTATAATAATTATTAATATTTAGTAATTATTTCTATAAAATTGTAAATTAATCTATAAATTATATAGTATTAGAAGTAATATTATAGTATTATATACATATACGTATTATATATATGTATAATATATATATATATATATATATATTATAATTGATATAATATAACTATACCATATTATTTAAGATAATGTAGTATTAAGATATACTTATCAATTAATATAGCATTATAAATTTCTTATCAGAGCGAGATGCAGAATGTTAAGGGAAAAAATAAAGGAAAGTTCTATACATTCGAGTGTGATGTTTCCAAACCTGACAGTATTGAACAAGCATTTGAATGGGTCAAAAATAATTTTGAAACTGTTCCTATTTTGGTGAATAATGCTGGAGTCGTCATAAATTCTAAATTTATGGGTATAAATATAATAATGTGAATTAGTAATTATTTGGATAAACTTAATGAAACTTTTCTATAGATTCATCTAGATCTGATTGGAAAAGATTATTCGATGTGAATGTGTTAGGATATATCGATTGTACCAAACGTGCCGCTAAAATGATGCTAGATTCTAACATAGAAGGTTATATTATTAATATAAACAGGTAAGCTAATAAATTTTACTAAGTATTTTTTTTTTTTCTATCATTCTTATCTTCTATTGTATACAGATAAAAATAAGTGATAATGACTATCACTCGTAAATTTTTTATATGTGCTCGTATACTTTTTCTTTTACTACAGTATCGCAGGACAGGATATAATTTTTTTTCCGGGTTATACATTTAACTTTTACTCAGCGTCCAAATTTGCTTCCGTTGCTGCTACTGATATCACACAGAAGGAATTATATGGTAGTAAGATTCGAGTGACGGTAAATATAATGTCAATGTTGTATATTTAATAATAAATTGTCCCTCTATAATAAAATTTCGTTTCATGTTAATATCAATTGTTACTATAAAATAATGAAATAATATTTAAAAAATAAATATAACTTTAAACTTATATAGAATTATGGAGGATTAAAAATCATTAGAAAAAGTAACGAAATTATTGTATATATACATATATTAAAATTGTTCGTAATACTACAGAGTATCAGTCCAGGATTAGTATCTACGGAAATCTTCGATGCCAATAACTTTAACGTAGACACAATCAAGGATTTACCAATGTTGGAAGCTGATGATATCGCAAATGCTGTTATTTATGTAATTGGAACTCCGCAATGTGTTCATATTACTGAATTGATTATTAGACCTTTTGGAGAAGTTAAATATAAGTGTTAAACATGAAATAATATATAATATTTTAATTAAATATTATATTGTTATTATCTTCGCCAAAAGACGATAAAAATACAATTTTTTCAATGATACTAATTTCGACTAAAAATAATATCATTGAAAAGAAAAAAGATAATATTATTTACCTAATTGTATTATTTATAATAATAACTATTATCTAAAAAATTGTTTTAAGAATTGTTTTGCGACTGTTAATTCCCCTTTTTACCAATATCGGCGCTATAATCTGTTTCCAATGAGACGTTGGTAAGGTAGAGATCATTATTTAATTTATAAAGAATTCTTTAGTGTATTATAATTATTAATTTTAATTCAAAATATTTTCAATTATATAAATAACGTAAGAGACGATCGTTGATCAGAACATTTCTTAGGTAGAAAATTTCTCATGTAACGAGTTACGCAATCGTTGCAGTACGTCGCAACGTACTGCAACGTAATATCAGAAGAAAAAACATTAGAGAATATTTAGTAGAAGAGAAATAATTCGATGTTTTTCCGAATAGTTTTCATTCCTTAACCATTTTATGTAATAACGTGACGATATAAAGTTTTTATCTAAATTATAGAAAGTTAAGATGTGGTTATCTTATCTCTTCTTAAACTTATCTTGTTATCTCATGATCTTTATTGTCGATAATAACAAATATTTTTCTTAAGTATGTTTTATTTTCTGTCAAAAATAAGAAAAACAAAACAGAATGAAAATATACGTATCTATTGAAGAAAGATAAAATAAGAATATGTTTTTTAAAATTATCATAATATGAATGATATTTTATAAATAATTAAAAGAAAAAAGAGAAGTAAGAAGGAAAGATACCGGACTTCGTCAATATGAATCTTGATGAGTTTTCTTTGCACGTCTATTTCTGTACGTGTAAACCTTGGCCTAAGTCTAGTTTCAGTGACCTTGGTTGCAGTTTGCTTTACGTTCACCAGTTTGATCTTTGTCGAGTTTCTGAGCTTCATTTTGGAGAAGTTAAAAAGAATTATTTATGTTTGTTTTAACTGCATGACTTCTGATGATTTATTATACATATTTTTTTTTATTATTTTAATATGTTTCAATAACACCACGGATTTTATTTGTATAAATTATAATTTTTATTAGAAATAATTTTACATATACATTTTGATTGTATTACTCTCGAATCCAATTCAATATTATCTTTGATAATTATGTATTCTTATAAAGAATAAAAATGCAGATGATTTGTTTGTTTTATTTTTTTATTATTTTTCTTTTTGTCGAAAAATCTACGATTTTTATTTGTATAATCTATACTTTATTGAAAACTTTACAAGTTTATTTAGATTATTATTAAGGTAAAAATGAATCCACTAATTAAAGAAAATGATATAAATCGTTAAAAAGAAGTCTTGAATTATATTAATAGCTTATCAGATTTGTATCTTTCAAGGAGAAATAAATTTTATTATCATTCTTACACTCATTCATACTTATCAGTTTTATTTCATCATGGAAATTTTAAAATAGTTTATATTAAAGTTTTATAAAAATTAAAGAAAAACGCGATAGTAAGAGAGAAAGACAAAAAAGGTAGAGAAAAAAAAATAAAAATAAAAATAACAATATTTTATACATTCAGAAAATACACGACTCTTTTTTAAATATATAAATTCATAAAGTAATACGTATCTTAAAATGGAAAATGTCATAAGCTTTTCAAATGACCATCGCATCTCAAAAAAAAAGAAATTTTAAATAAAGAAACAGAAGAGTAAATTGTTTTTTAATCTAAATGTATATATATATATAAAATGATTATGCGTTTAAATAAAAAGTAATATAAGTTTATAAATAATTCCATTTTTTCTCCATTTTATTATAATTACTGTATAATACAATTACGTGATCTTAGCAATTTATTTGTTTACAAGTCGAAAAACGTAAATTTTTTTCTTACATTCTATGTTTTCTTCAATATTTGCGACGTAATCTGAAATAATGATTTGTCATTTCCCCTTCTAAATATCTAAGGTGCTATTGTATGAAAAAGAAGTATAATCTTCTATCTGTGATCAGTCGTGAAAGAAACTTCAACGAGATATCTAATCTTTTCTCTCTCTCTCTCTTTCTCTCTTCCTATTTAGGTACAATTGTAATTAATTATTAAAGTAAATTTGAATAAAAATGGAACGCTGGGCTGGTAAAATAGCTATAGTTACTGGGGCATCTAGTGGAATCGGATTAGCAATTGCAAAAGCTTTTGTACAAAATGGAATACTCACGATTGGATTTGCTAGAAGAAAAGAGAAAATGGAGGTAAACTTTATCAAAATTTATTGGATGGTCCTCATGTAGAATATTAAAAACAATTTTCGTCAAAATCTTTAAGAACGTGCCATTTAAAAATTTGTTCACTTTTGTTTGTTTACATGATATTCGCATTATTTTTACAAAATTATTTTATCATCCGTCAGAAATTAATCAATCTATCAGCAGAAATATTGTTCTATTAAACATAACATAATATTTTATGTTATATATTGTTCTAATAAACATAACATAAATATTGTTCTATTAAAAGATGAAGTATAAATACAATTCTTTTTTGTTAAATATGAATTCGATTAGACTCATATTTTATATTTTTAGAAAGAAGCAGATTCAAATTATATTGTTTCTTTTAATATAAGAAAAAATCGATTTTAGAATTAATATAATTAGAGGCTTCGATGAGAACAATTTGTAATACTTTATATGGATTATTAAATTTTTATTATTAAACGAAACATTAAGAACAAATTTTTTATTAGACCGAGATGCAGAATGTTAAGGGAAAAGGTAAAGGAAAATTCTATGCATGCGAGTGTGACATCACCAAACCCGAAAGTATCGAACAAGCGTTTCAATGGGTGAAGAATAATTTTGAAACTGTTCATATTTTGGTGAATAATGCTGGAATCCTCATAAGTTCCAAATTTATGGGTATGAGTATAATAAAATGGATTTTTAATTACTTGGATAAAATTAATGAAATTTTTTTATAGATTCATCTAGATCTGATTGGAAAAGATTATTCGATATCAATGTGTTAGGATTTATCGATTGTACCAAACGTGCCGCTAGAATGATGTTAGATTCTGACGTGGAAAGTTATATTATTAACATGAACAGGTTTGCTAATAAATTTTACTAAGTATTTTTTTTTTTCGTATTATTCTTATCATCGATTGTATAAAGATAAAAATATATGATAATGACTATCACTCATAAATTTTTTTATATACATGTATCAACAGTATACAATTTTTTTGTTGAAGTATCGCTGGACACAATGTAATTGGATCCAAGGAATTTAGTGTTAACTTTTATTCAGCGTCCAAATTTGCTTCCGTTGCTGCTACTGAGATCATGCAAAAGGAATTGCATGGTAGTAAGATTCGAGTGACGGTAAATATAATGTCAATCTTATATCTTTATCAATAAGTTAACCCTCTATAATCGAATTTAGTTTCATGTTTAAAAAAGAATTATATCATGTTAACTTATATACTATAATTACTATAGTATATTATATTATTAAGTAATTAAGATTGTATTAATATCATATAGTATATACTATATTAATATATTTATATATAATTTATTATAGTGTATATATATGTACTAATTATATATATATATATATATATATATATATATAATTATATATAAATATATAAATATATATTATAATATATAAATATATAAATATAATATAATATAATATATAAATATAATAAATATATTATAAATATATAAATATATAAATATATACATATATAATATAAATTTAAACAATATAAATGACTTTGAACTTATATAGAATTCTAGAGGGTTAAAAATCTTTAAAAAGAATGGTGAAATTACTGTTTATTTAAAATTGTTTTTAATACTACAGAGTATCAGTCCAGGATATGTATCTACAGAAATCTTCGAGGTCAGTAAGTTTAACGTAAACCTCCTTAAGGATATGCCAGCGTTAGAACCTGATGATATCGCAAATGCTGTTATTTATGTAATTGGAACTCCACAACGCGTTCATATTACTGAATTGATAATTAGACCTTTTGGAGAAGTTAAATATTAGTGTTAAACATGAAATAATATATAATATTCTAACTAAGCATTATATTGCTTCTATCTTCGTGAAAATAAATACAATAAAAGTATTTTTTTTTTTTAATAATGTAAAAATTTACAAAAATTTACATTATAAGCGAAAATAAAAATCATATTATTTATATTAATGGTAATGTTACTAATCTTATTACTTACAATAAAAAATTGTAATAGAAATTAAGACTGTTGGCGATCTGTTCCATTGTTTACCAATGCTGGCCCAGCTATTAATTTTCAACGAAACCTTGGTGAGATAGAGAACATTATTAAAATTGGAGAGAATTTTTGAGCAATTATACATTAGAATTATTAATTTCATTTTCGAATATTTTCGATTATATAGATAACGTAAAAAACAATTATTGTTGAGAAAATTTCTTAGCATACTATGTCAACGAATTTTTACATTTAAACATATTATGCAATAGAGTTTTTGGAATGTTTAATTAAACTAAAAAATTAGAGATAGTAGAAAGATTTAAAAAGTTGACCTTTTCTGGTCATCATTGATAAAAAAAAGTTTCTTTACGCGTGTTTAATTATCTGCGAGATAAGAGAAAGAATACAAAATGTATTTATATGTGGTTATTTAAACAAGATAAAAAAAGAACGTGCTCTTTCAAATTATTACGATATCAAGAGTAAAATTGATATTGACGCACACGTGCGGCGTCCCTCCAAATTGTTCACAGAACTTTTTCTAAGGATCATATATCATAATTAGAAATATCTGCCCTTAGGAACTTGTTGTATACTCGCTAAGAAAATGCATAGATAAAGAACACATTGTCACCTTTATCTGAGCTTAGGCATTTTTAATCAAGTATCTAGTTTTCAATAAAATATCGAACCGGGCAACAAATAAATAGTGAAAGTAGATGCCTAAGTGGGACGAGCCAATGATTGTTTGGCGCTTAAGCTTGAAGTAGCCATTGACACCTTTTAATCTATACGATCATTAGAATAATAAGGCACACATGTGAATGTTTCAACATTCCAACGAATTATCCTGATCCCTTCCCCTCTGACCAATAGGCATTTATTCCTTTCCTTTCTCTGCTCAGATCATATTTCAACTCCATTCTTTTTATTTCCTTTCGTAATTTCATTAGAATCTTCGTGGATAATTCTAAAGATGTCAAAAAATCAGTCAAACTATGTCCTTCAGACTTACGACATTTAGATTTTCGAGTCTAATTAAACATTACTTGCTATCACTTCTTCAGAAATAGCCAGTACAACTAACTACACATCATTACACAAAATATATAAACAATTGTATCTTATTTCATCAAATAAACTATGATAGCTTCAATTCGCGCAATATTTATTATCGCGCATTTATCTTGTGAGCCTTACGGAATCCTTTAAAACAACGCGTGTTCTTTCATTAATTTGCGGGAGCGGTATTTTACTGCGGCTTTCAACGATATTCTAGCCTAATGGCACCGCCTTTATTCATCACTACCAGTGGATCTATAGATCTGACGACAAGGAAGAGATGGGGGAAATTCTCCGTGCAAGTCAATTATCATCGCTAATCTGATGCAAGACGCATATCTAGAAACGCAAATTATCACGACGCAATAATTGGTAAGAAGAAGAAAAAGTAGTAAAGGAAGATTTCGACTTTTGTCAAGGTAAAGATTATTTCCACGTCTATTTCTATCTGCGTTAATCTTGACATTAATATATGGCAGCTTTGTGTACTCTTATTCGTTCTTATCTAAGTTCGAGGGCTTCATCAGTTCGTTCACACTTCGTTTTGATGCCTCCAACAGATCTTGCTTGTACAATTTCAGCGGCTGTTCATGCGTCGATCATTCTCTTTTACGAGAAAAAAAAATAAACGTTTGGAAAAATTTTAATTTTGCTATTTTTTTGTGTATATATATATATACACACAAAATATGTATATATATATATATATATATATATATATATATATATAACAATAGAAGACTATAAATTTGTGAATATAGTAACAATGGTTATATTTATATATAAAATGTATCATTTTATAGGAAAATAATTGTAGGTATCTAATTGTTACATGTATAATATAATTACAATATAGATGGTGTAGAAATAACTTAATTTATACATAATTGTTGTCATACAATTATGTGGTATATAACTGTTATATGTAAATGTCATATATGATTATAAACAAGGATGGCAATAACTTTGATCATTATGAATAAGTGATAATTTTTGTGTACTCCTAAACAACATGCAAAAATCAATTCGGTTTTTTGAAATGTAATAATAGTAGATTTGATCAATGCACGTTGACCTTTTTTTATAAGAAAGTATTAATTTATATATATCGAAAAATAATTACTTTACAAAATATTTCATAGTTGTGTTCTTATTACGAAAGAAAAGTTTTTTTGGGATTCTAATCTTTTTATTTTATACATTGGCGACTAATAATAGATCATCTATTCCTTATTTCAAATAATTAAAATAAAATCGATACAATTATTATAAAAATTTTAATTATTTCATTATCATTAGGACCTTGTTGCAAAAGAAATCGAGATATTTGCGTTTTTAAAATTATTAACATATACCGATGTTATATTTAAATGAAAAATTTACATAAAAAAATTTTAATAAAGAATAAATTACATTTAGAAATAGTGTTTTTTTCTTTTCCAAGTCTCTACAAGATTTCATTTCAAAGATTTCGAAATATTTTCATTTATACTTAATAACAAACGAAAATCTGTAAGAACATGAATCTTACGATATAAATATTATAATTTAATATATTCTTCGATTAATATTGTGATATTGTGTTGATTAATATTGTATAAAATAAAATGTCAAATGCAAAAAATATTCTACAATTATTTAAATGAATTCTTATTATATAAGAGAATACATGATATTACAATAATATTTATCATTTTCATGGTAGTAATGATGTATAGATTGTAACCGATTATATAACATACGTGCAACAAATTAAAGTTGGAATTCTAAATGAGAGGAAACGAATAAAAAATATCGAATAGCTAAGATCATTTAAAAAGAAAAATTGCGATCGTGACTAGCACTTTTTCTGGAATCGGATTGGCCATTGCGAAAGTTTTTGTATTAAATAACTGTGTGGTTGTACGATTTGCACGAAGAAATAATGATTGTAAACGAAAAATTCGATAGATAATAAGAGTGTGTTTATCAGTCATTTGATTAAAATTTATTGAATGGTCCGCGTAAAATATTGAAAACTATTTTCATAGAAATTCTTATAAACTATGGATTTTTTATTAGATAGATATATAGAAAATTAAGGGAAAAGATGCCGGAAAGTTTTATTGTGAAAAATTTCGAACGTCACCAAGATCAAAAATATCGAATAACCTTTCCAATGGGTCAAGAATAATTTTGAAATAGTCTATATTCTCGTGAATAATGCTGCGGTCGACATAGATACTAAATTTATGGTTATGAATATAATAATATGGATTTGTAATTATTTGGATAAAATTAATGAAATTTTTCGATAGATTCATCCAGATCTGATCGGCAAAGATTATTCAACATCAATGTGTTAGCATATATCGATTAGCATCCAAACGTCCCGTTAGAATAATGTTAGATTCTAACATTGTTAATGAATGAGATTTGATAATGAATTTTATCAAATATTTCTTTTCTCATATTATTATTATCATCATCGTTCGTTTATAGATTAAAATATGTTAGCAAATAAAATTAGATTGCTTTCGATTTAGAAAATTGATATGAATTAATAATTAATTAAAAATCGAATTACTTTTTTATCGAAGAATAATAGGTTGTAGAATATTATTTTTATATTATCAATAGTCGTCGTATCTACAATTTACATGGAATTTAAATTATATCTCGAACTCAAAGCTTGAAGGATGAAGAAAGAATTTTCTTAATAATTAATTATTAAGTTCTATTAATAATTAATTCACAATTCTTTATAAAAAAATTTACGAAGAACTTCTTAAGAACTAAGTACATTGTATTTAATGTTTTTTAATGTATAAATTTCTATTCTTAAATTGAAAAATATCTTCAAATTAATAAATAACTGTGGAAATTTTCTAATGGCCTTGAAACTTCGAAATACAAAAATTCTAAATGAATGAATAAAAGAATAAATGATTTCTAATCAATAACAATAAAAAGAGAGGTAACATGACTATGCATTTAAAAGAAGAAGATGAACATTTTATAAGCGATCGCATATTTTATTTCTTTCATAATTTATTTATTTCATCATCATAATATCATAATTAAGCGATATTAGCAATGTATACGAATACAAATAAAAGGATTGCAATTTTCTAGTTACATCATATCCTTCTTTATTTCTTTTTCATCTTCAACGTAATCTCGGATAATGATTCTTTGTATCTGTTTTTTCGAGAAAATCATTCAAGAATGATTGTATGATTAAATAAAGTGACATACAAGAACTGCGATTAGTCGAGAAAGAAACTTCAACGAGACATCATTCCTATCTCTATCTCTCTCTTTTTTTTCTATTTAATAAAAATAGTTATTGAAAACGTAAACAATAATGGAACGTTGGGCTGGTAAAATAGCTATAGTTACTGGTGCATCTAGTGGAATGGGATTAGCAATAGCAAAAGCTCTTGTACAAAATGATGTAGTCGTGATCGGATTTGCTAGAAGAAAAGAGAAAATGCAGGTAAACTTTATCAAAATTTATTGGATGTTTCTCCTGTAGAGTATTAAAAACAATTTTCGTCAAAATCTTTAAGAACATGCCATTTAAAAATTTGTTCACTTTTTTCGGTTTACATGAAATTTGCATTATTTTTACAAAATAATTTTATCGTCCGTCAGAAATTATTAAACTAGCAAACATATATATTGTTGTATTAAAAAACAAAGTATAAATATGATTCTTTCACGCTAAACATGAAATCAAATTAATTCATATTTTACGTTTTTAGAAAACAGACGATCGTAATTATATTGTATATTTTAATATAAGAAAAAATCGATTATAATATTGATATAATTAAATATTTCAATAAAAACTGTATGTAAAACTTTATATGAATCATTACATTTATATTATTAAATGAGACATTAAGAACAAATCTTTGATTAGAGCGAAATGCAGAATGTTAAGGGAAAAGGTAAAGGAAAGTTCTATGCTTGTGAGTGTGATGTTACCAAGCCCGAAAGTATCGAACAAGCATTCGAATGGGTCAAGAATAATTTTGGAACAATCCATATTCTGGTGAACAATGCTGGGGTCTCCTCAGATGCCAAATTTATGGGTATGAATATAATAACACGGATTAGTAATTAGTTTAATAATATTGACGAGACTTTTCAACAGATTCATCTAGACCTGATTGGAAAAAATTATTCGATATAAATGTGTTGGGTTTAATTGATTGTAGTAAACGTGCCGCTAGAATGATGTTAGATTCTAACGTGGAATGTTACATTGTTAATATGAACAGGTTTGCTAATAAATTTTATTAAATATTTTTTTCTTCGTATTGTTGTTATCATCAATTGTTTATAAATCACAATAATTGCCAATAAGAATAATTCGTAAATTTTTATATTTGTATATATTTATATTATATACCTTTTTTATTGTAGTGTCTTAGGACACAACGTTGATCTTCCGGGTTTTACACTTAACTTTTACCCATCGTCCAAATCCGCTTCTGTTGCTGCTACTGAGATCATACAAAAGGAATTACATGGCAGCAAAATTCGAGTGACGGTAAATATAATGGCAATATTAGATATTTAATAAGACATTAACTTTCTATAATCAAATTTTGTTTCATATTCAAAAAGAATTATATATGGTGAGCTTATGGGCTAACGATATTATATTATATTAATAAATATTAGAGTATATTAATATATGTATCTAATATAGTATACTATGTACATATATTATTTATATGTGTATTATATTAATATACATATAAGTATATTATTATTATATTTATATAATAAATATTATTATTAGTATATTATATTGAATTAATAAATATAATTAATAGTTGGCAAATATTAATTTTGTTTTAAAACTGATACAAGATTTAAGAAATACAGATAACTTCAAAGTCTCACATTAATGTAGAAGGTTCAAAATCTTTCGAAAAAAATAATGAAATATAAAATTATTATTTCTTAAAAATCGTTTTTATTACTACAGAGTATCAGTCCAGGATTAGTATCTACGAATATAATGCAGGCCAATAACTTCAACATAAAGGAGTCGTATAAGTCTTTGTATGCATTGGAACCTAATGATGTCGCAAATGCCATTATTTACGTAATTGGAACCCCACAACGCGTCCACATTACAGAATTGATTATTAGACCATTCGGAGAAGTTAAATATGCGGTGTAAATATATAATTAGATTATGTATAATATTCAAGATAAATATTATATTGTTATTATCTTTGTCAAAACACAATAAAGTATAATTTTTTTAGAAATTGACTAAAAATTATATCATATGAGAAAATGGAGACTATATTTTTTCCTTAATTTTAATGTTAATAATGTAAATAATTGTATAATTATATATAATTTATTCATGTATATATACACATATACGAACTTTTTAAATGGCCTTAATAAGTATTACGAAAAAAGATGTTTTATATAGAGGAACAGTAAAGTAAACGATTTCTGATCGATTTAAGTACAGACACATGTAACATTAGTAACTATTACAGAACAAGGAAGTTTTCTTCAAACGAGAGGATAGAATAACTATGATTTCGAATTTATAAGAATGCACAATTATATAATATTATTACGTATTACAGAAAAAAGAAGTTATTTCTAAACGATTCAAATAAAAAAATAAATTATTTTTAATCAATCTGAATATATGTAATATATCTATTTATTTAAAATAAGATCATTTTATAAGGAATGTTTTTCCACTTCATAATTATTGCATTATCATATCATAATTATATGATGTTATCTGTGTGTGTATCTATAATCATAAGTATCTCGATTTTACAATTACATAACTTCTTTTTTTATCTCATTTTTAATCACTAATCCAACCTTGAATAGTAGTTCTTTGCTCCCCACTCTTCGAGTAATCAATTACACAGTGAATGTATGAGTAAATAAAGTAACATACTAGAACTGCTATCACTCCAAGAAGAAACTTCAACGTGATAACTCTGTCTCTCCTCATCACCTGACGCTCTTCCTTTTTCTGTTGAATGCGATTGGATATTGAAAACAAAAATGGAACGCTGGGCTGGTAAAGTAGCTATAGTTACTGGTGCATCTAGTGGCATAGGATTAGGAATAGTGAAAGCTTTTGTACAAAATGGAATATTCACGATTGGATTTGCTAGAAGAAAAGAGAAAATGGAGGTAAACTTTACCAAAATTGATTGGATGGTCCTCTTGTAGAATATTAAAAACAATTTTCGTCTTAGGAACTGTCTATTTAAAATTTGGTTCACTTTTATCTATTTAGATGAAATTTGCATTTATTTTTGCAAAATTATTTTATCATCTATCAGTAATTATTAATACAGGAAACATAAATATTGTTGTATTAAAAAACGAAATATAAATATGATTCTTTCACAATAAACATAAAATCAAATTAATTCATATTTAAAATTTTTAGAAAACAGACGATCGTAATTATATTGTATATTTTAATATAAGAAAAAATCGATTATAATATTGATATAATTAAATATTTCAATAAAAACTGTATGTAAAACTTTATATGAATCATTATATTTATATTATTAAACGAAACATTAAGAAGAAATCTTTGATTAGAGCGAAATGCAGAATGTCAAGGGGAAAGGTAAAGGAAAGTTCTATGCTTGCGAGTGTGATGTTACCAAGCCCGAAAGTATCGAACAAGCATTCGAATGGGTCAAGAATAATTTTGGAACAGTACATATTCTGGTGAACAATGCTGGGGTCTCCTCAAATGTCAAATTTATGAGTATGTATATAATAATATGGATTTTTAATTACTTGAATAAAATTAATGAAATTTTCCCATAGATTCATCACGACCTGATTGGCAAAGATTATTCGATGTCAATGTGTTGGGATTAATTGATTGTACTAAACGTGCCGCTAGAATGATGCTAGATTCTAACATAGAAGGTTATATTATTAATATAAACAGGTAAGCTAATAAATTTTACTAAGTATTTTTTTTTCTATCATTCTTATCTTCGATTGTATACAGATAAAAATAATTGATAATGAAAATAATTAAATGTAAAAAAACGTAAATTATTATATATACACATATCTGTAGTATATATTTTTTTATTACAGTATCGCAGGACACTATCTAAATGTTTTCCCAAATTGTAGTCTTAACTTTTACCCAGCATCTAAATTCGCTTCCGTTGCTGCTACTGAGATCACACAAAAGGAATTGCATGGTAGTAAGATTCGAGTGACGGTAAATATAATGTCAATGTTGTATATTTAATATTAAATTGTCCCTCTATAATAAAATTTCGTTTCATGTTAATATCAATTGTTACTATAAAATAATGAAATAATATTTAAAAAATAAATATAACTTTACACTTATATAGAATTATAGAGGATTAAAAATCATTAGAAAAAGTAACGAAATTATTGTATATATACATATATTAAAATTGTTCGTAATACTACAGAGTATCAGTCCAGGATTAGTATCTACGGAAATCTTCGATGCCAATAACTTTAATGCCAATAACTTCAACGTAGACACAATCAAGGATTTACCAATATTGGAAGCTGATGATATCGCAAATGCTGTTATTTATTTAATTGGAACTCCACAACGCGTTCATATTACTGAATTGATAATTAGACCTTTTGGAGAAGTTAAATATTAGTGTTAAACATGAAATAATATATAATATTTTAACTAAGCATTATATTGCTTCTATCTTAGTGAAAATAAGTACAATAAAAGTATTTTTTTTTTAATAATATAAAAATTAACAAAAATTTACATTATAAGCGAAAATAAAAATCATATTGTTTATATTAATAGTAATGTTATTTATCTTATTACTTACAATAAAAAATTGTAATAGATATTAAGACTGTTGGCGATCTGTTCCATTGTTTACTAATGTTGGCCCAGCTATTAATTTTCAACGAAACCTTGGTGAGATAGAGAGCATTATTAAAATTGGAGAGAATTTTTGAGCAATTATACATTAGAATTATTAATTTCATTTTCGAATGTTGTCGATTATATAGATAATGTAAAAAACAATTATTGTTGAGAATATTTCTTTGCATACTATATCAACGAATTACATAGTTGTTACATTTAAACATATTATGCAATAGAGTTTTAGAATTTTCAATTAAACTAAAAAATTAGAGGTAGTAGAAAGATTGAAAAAGTTGACCTTTTCTGGTCATGTTTAATATAAAAATGTTTCTTTACGCGTGTTTAATTATCTGCGGGATAAGCTTTGTGTACTCTTATTCGATTTTATCAAAGTTCAAGGACTTCATCAGTTCGTTCACCCTTCGTTTTGATGCCTCCAACAGATCTTGCTTGTACAATTTCAGCGGTTGTTCATGCGTCGATCATTCTCTTTTACGAGAAAAAAAATAAACGTTTGGAAAAATTTTAATTTTGCTATTTTTTTGTGTATATATATATACACACAAAATATGTATATATATATATATATATATATATATATATATATAACAATAGAAGACTATAAATTTGTGAATATAGTAACAATGGTTATATTTATATATAAAATGTATCATTTTATAGGAAAATAATTGTAGGTATCTAATTGTTACATGTATAATATAATTACAATATAGATGGTGTAGAAATAACTTAATTTATACATAATTGTTGTCATACAATTATGTGGTATATAACTGTTATGTGTAAATATCATATATGATTATAAACAAGGACGGCAATAACTTTGATCATTATGAATAAGTGATAATTTTTGTGTACTCCTAAACAACATGCAAAAATCAATTCGGTTTTTTGAAATGTAATAATAGTAGATTTGATCAATGCACGTTGACCTTTTTTTATAAGAAAGTATTAATTTATATATATCGAAAAATAATTACTTTACAAAATATTTCATAGTTGTGTTCTTATTACGAAAGAAAAGTTTTTTTGGGATTCTAATCTTTTTATTTTATACATTGGTGACTAATAATAGATCATCTATTCCTTATTTCAAATAATTAAAATAAAATCAATACAATTATTATAAAAATTTTAATTATTTCATTATCATTAGGATCTTGTTGCAAAAGAAATCGAAATATTTGCATTTTTAAAATTATTAACATATACCGATGTTATTACAATATTTAAATGAAAAATTTACATAAAAAAATTTTAATAAAGAAATTATATTTAGAAATAGTTTTCCCTCCTGTCTAGGTACTTTGTCCCCGCCCCTTTGGTAGTTAGTCCCGCCCTGGGCAACTTTGACCCCACCTCCTGGGTACTTTGACCACGTCTCCTGGGTACTTTGACCACGTCTCCTGGGCACTTTGACCACGTCTCCTGGACACTTTGACCACGTCTCCTGGGTACTTTGACCACGTCCTCCCAAGAAGTTAGCCCGGCCCTGTGGGTACTTTGACCACGCCCTCTTGGTAGTTATCCCCACCCCCTGGGTACTTTGGCCCTGCGCAGACAGGCACGTCTCAGTTACTTCTTCCAACTGCGCAGATATCTACTGCGCATATAATCCTTGCGCATACAAGACAGTCATCCGCTGCATAAATAGACCTCTGTCCTTATAGGTCAGCCACCCCTAGGTAGTTAGCCACGCTCCCTAGGTGGTTTAGCCCCTCCTCTTTTATATTATCCCCGCCTCCTGTGTAGTTAACCCTTCCCTTCTCTATATTTGTTCCGCACCGCTTGCCCATTTACTTGCCCCCGTAGCCATTTACTTACTTTTCATTTGCTTCAATTGGAGGCTAGATGTGTGCTGCGATCAATGAACAAGGCAAGCATTCGTCATCTCTAATATTTGATAATCTATTATATAGGAACGATACTATTTAATTTACACTTCAAGAAAACGAATTATTCCACATTTTACAATATATACGTAAACATTTATCACCGTTTATTCGCGTTCACGATTTCATCTGGCCTTATTTTTCTAGCTAGAGTTTTTAGAAAATTTATATCGTCATCTTTTTACATTCTATTACAAACATTGCTTGTACAACCTCAGACAAGTTATATTCAAAAAAGAATGTTTGAGCGCAAAGCGGAGAACTACTGACTTCGCCATCGAAGCATGGTATGGCAAGCCACTGTAGATGGACACGCCTGCGAGATATAATTAAACATGTAGCCGGTGCTTAATTTAATCGAAGCAGCCTTCCTCGATAAATTCCTCTTCCATGATCCGCTCGACTGGCTACAATTTTGCGGTCAGCGTCTCGGTTGTTTCGTCTCGTCTTTGCATCTATTTCAAAGAAAGTCTAAGCTTTTAATTAAAGAATTAAAAGAGATCGCGACTTGGTCTAAGAAGAAGAAGAAGATGAAGCATCCGAGGAGTCCAAAAAGGAAGAGAAAAGAAATTCGTATCTCGGCGAGAAATCGATTTCGTCGACCCGCGGGAACAATTTTATTTCAAGCTTTATAGAAAGACGACTAATACTGCCAGTTATTGTTAAACGATGATATTTTCGATTTTGGTTTTATTTCCATCCGGTTGGAGTTTCGTCGAAATTACGAACCTTCTCTTACCAAAATTTCGTCTTTGCTTTACTATAAAAAAATATATTGTCAATGAATATCCTTTTTTTCTAAGGCAGATAAATTTTATTCGTTCTTATATTTTTCGTCGATCGACGAAAAAATTTTTAGTCTACTTCAATGATAATTTTTATTGATTATTATGTCGGTGACATAGAACGTATTCATGTTATATTTTGTTTTGGAAAAAGGATGATTCGAAAGTTACATTGTAAATGGAGAAAGGTGGTTAACATCGCGCTCATCGTTCGTAATCGCTAAAACATACGACAACATCCACTCCGCTTTTTTGCGTGTTATGAAGCACCAAAGAGATATATGTCGAGGATGAAGAGGGAAGAGAAAAGGGGAAACGAATCATGATCGTTGATGGATTAAAAGGGAAATTCTCTAGAGTAAGAAAGGAAGGAAGAAAGGAACGGAATAGTTTGAGGCGCGCCTTCGTTTGCCATTTATCAAAAGTACTGTACGATCTCTTTCTCTCTCTTTCTTTCTTGTCGTATCTGCCATCCGTGCGAAAAAGTTTTCTCAGTCCTTCCGGGACGGCCTTCGCCGTTTTCTTCGAGGACGAATAACGTGAAAGAAATGGATTACAAGGATAGGGCAAAACCTTGAATCTCTCTTTCTCTCTTTTCTCCTTTCTCCATCTACTATAAAGGCATTCCTTTTTCTTTCTTTCAGCTTTTACCTGTCGCCCAGACCGGCGCCCTCACCACGGGTACGACCACCACTTTTGACGTTCTTGTAGTCGTCTTAAAGTTTCTGTGACTGTCGCTCGAAAAGTGCCGGATAGGAAGAAAAGCTTTGGAATTATGGTAATCCCATAGCTTGTCAAAGAGAACCGGAGATGATCGCGAAGGATTCAAATGTCGCACGATCTTGTACTTAAGTTTCTAGTCGGAGTCTGCTTTCCCGATACTTTTTCAAATTATTCCGATTACGTCAATTTCTATTCGTTCGGGTAGAGTTTTAAAAAGAACGCCGGTAAAAAAAAAAGAAAAAGGGAACAGTAGCCACTTCGCTACTGATCAGCCTGCTAACGACGAACGCGACTTTTATAAAATATTTTTGTCAAAGAATAATTTTGGAACAATCCATATTCTGGTGAACAATGCTGGGGTCTCCTCAGATGCCAAATTTATGGGTATGAATATAATAACGCGGATTAGTAATTAGTTTAATAATATTGACGAGACTTTTCAACAGATTCATCTAGACCTGATTGGAAAAAATTATTCGATATAAATGTGTTGGGTTTAATTGATTGTAGTAAACGTGCCGCTAGAATGATGTTAGATTCTAACGTGGAATGTTACATTGTTAATATGAACAGGTTTGCTAATAAATTTTATTAAATATTTTTTTCTTCGTATCGTTGTTATCATCAATTGTTTATAAATCACAATAATTGCCAATAAGAATAATTCGTAAATTTTTATATTTGTATATATTTATATTATATACCTTTTTTATTGTAGTGTCTTAGGACACAACGTTGATCTTCCGGGTTTTACACTTAACTTTTACCCATCGTCCAAATCCGCTTCTGTTGCTGCTACTGAGATCATACAAAAGGAATTACATGGTAGCAAAATTCGAGTGACGGTAAATATAATGGCAATATTAGATATTTAATAAGAGATTAACTTTCTATAATCAAATTTTGTTTCATATTCAAAAAGAATTATATATGGTGAGCTTATGGGCTAACGCTATATTAAATTATATTAATAAATATTAGAGTATATTAATATATGTATCTAATATAGTATACTATGTACATATATTATTTATATGTGTATTATATTAATGTACCTGTAAGTATATTATTATTATACATATATAATATATATTATTATTAGTATATTATATTGAATTAATAAATATAATTAATAGTTGGCAAATATTAATTTTGTTTTAAAACTGATACAAGATTTAAGAAATACAGATAACTTCAAAGTCTCACATTAATGTAAAAGGTTCAAAATCTTTCGAAAAAAATAATGAAATATAAAATTATTATTTCTTAAAAATCGTTTTTATTACTACAGAGTATCAGTCCAGGATTAGTATCTACGAATATAATGCAGGCCAATAACTTCAACATAAAGGAGTCGTATAAGTCTTTGTATGCATTGGAACCTAATGATGTCGCAAATGCCATTATTTACGTAATTGGAACCCCACAACGCGTCCACATTACAGAATTGATTATTAGACCATTCGGAGAAGTTAAATATGCGGTGTAAATATATAATTAGATTATGTATAATATTCAAGATAAATATTATATTGTTATTATCTTTATCAAAACACAATAAAGTATAATTTTTTTAGAAATTGACTAAAAATTATATCATATGAGAAAATGGAGACTACATTTTTTCCTTAATTTTAATGTTAATAATGTAAATAATTGTATAATTATATATAATTTATCCATGTATATATACACATATACGAACTTTTTAAATGGCCTTAATAAGTATTACGAAAAAAGATGTTTTATATAGAGGAACAGTAAAGTAAACGATTTCTGATCGATTTAAGTAAAGACACATGTAACATTAGTAACTATTACAGAACAAGGAAGTTTCCTTCAAACGAGAGGGTAGAATAACAATGATTTCAAATTTATAAGAATGCACAACTATATAATATTATTACGTATTACAGAAAAAAGAAGTTATTTCTAAACGATTCAAATAAAAAAATAAATTATTTTTAATCAATCTGAATATATGTAATATATCTGTTTATTTAAAATAAGATCATTTTATAAGGAATGTTTTTCCACTTCATAATTATTGTATTATCATATCATAATTATATGATGTTATCTATGTGTATATCTATAAATATAAGTCTCTCGATTTTACAGTTACATAACTTCTTTTTTTATCTCATTTTTAATTACTAATCCAATCTTGAATAGTAGTTCTTTGCTCCCCACTCTTCGAGTAACCAATTACACAGTGAATGTATGGATAAATAAGGTGGCATACTAGAACTGCTATCACTCCAAGAAGAAATTTCAACGTGATAACTCTGTCTCTCTTCATCACCTCACACTCTTCCTTTTTCTGTTGAACGTGATTGAATATTGAAAACAAAAATGGAACGCTGGGCTGGTAAAGTAGCTATAGTTACTGGTGCATCTAGTGGCATAGGATTAGGAATAGTGAAAGCTTTTGTACAAAATGGAATATTCACGATTGGATTTGCTAGAAGAAAAGAGAAAATGGAGGTAAACTTTATCAAAATTGATTGGATGGTCCTCTTGTAGAATATTAAAAACAATTTTCGTCTTAGGAACTGTCTATTTAAAATTTGGTTCACTTTTATCTGTTTAGATGAAATTTGCATTTATTTTTGCAAAATTATTTTATCATCTATCAGTAATTATTAATACAGGAAACATAAATATTGTTGTATTAAAAAACGAAATATAAATTTGATTCTTTCACAATAAACATAAAATCAAATTAATTCATATTTAAAATTTTTAGAAAACAGACTATCGTAATTATACTGTAGATTTTAATATAAGGAAAAATCGATTATAATATTGATATAATTAAAGACTTCAATGAGAACTGTATGTAATACTTTATATGAATCATTATATTTATATTATTAAACGAAACATTAAGAAGAAATCTTTGATTAGAGCGAAATGCAGAATGTCAAGGGGAAAGGTAAAGGAAAGTTCTATGCTTGCGAGTGTGATGTTACCAAGCCCGAAAGTATCGAACAAGCATTCGAATGGGTCAAGAATAATTTTGAAACAGTACATATTCTGGTGAACAATGCTGGGGTCTCCTCAAATGTCAAATTTATGAGTATGTATATAATAATATGGATTTTTAATTACTTGAATAAAATTAATGAAATTTTCCCATAGATTCATCACGACCTGATTGGCAAAGATTATTCGATGTCAATGTGTTAGGATTAATTGATTGTACTAAACGTGCCGCTAGAATAATGTTAGATTCTAACGTGGAATGTTATATTATTAATATGAACAGGTTTGCTAATAAATTTTACTAAATTTTTTTTCTTCATATCGTTGTTATCATCGATTGTTTATAGATCAAAATAATTGATAATGAAAATAATTAAATGTAAAAAAACATAAATTATTATATATGCACATATCTGTAGTATATATTTTTTTATTACAGTATCGCAGGACACTATCTAGATGTTTTCCCAGATTGTAGTCTTAACTTTTACCCAGCATCTAAATTCGCTTCCGTTGCTGCTACTGATATCACACAGAAGGAATTATATGGTAGTAAAATTCGAGTGACGGTAAATATAATGTCAATGTTGTATATTTAATAATAAATTGTCCCTCTATAATAAAATTTCGTTTCATGTTAATATCAATTGTTACTATAAAATAATGAAATAATATTTAAAAAATAAATATAACTTTAAATTTATATAGAATTATAGAGGATTAAAAATCATTAGAAAAAGTAACGAAATTATTGTATATATACATATATTAAAATTGTTCGTAATACTACAGAGTATCAGTCCAGGATTAGTATCTACGGAAATCTTCGATGCCAATAACTTTAACGTAGACACAATCAAGGATTTACCAATGTTGGAAGCTGAAGATGTCGCAAATGCTGTTGTTTATGTAATTGGAACTCCGCAACGTGTTCATATTACTGAATTGATTATTAGACCTTTTGGAGAAGTTAAATATAAGTGTTAAACATGAAATAATATATAATATTTTTGATAGATTAAGAATTATATCACTGAAGAAAATCAGATTGTATTCTGTATTTAATTGTAATATTACTAATCCCGTTGTCCTATAAAATTGTATTTGAAATTAAATTTTGTTATTATTTGTTGCATTGTTTACCAATGCTGGCACTACAATCTATTTTCAAAGAAATGTCATGGTAAGATAGAGAACATTATTCAAGTTGCAGAGAATTCACGGTAGAAGTTATGTATTAAAGTTATTAATTTTTATTTAGAGTATTGTCAATTATTCTAAATAATATTTATATAAAATATGATTATCGATCAGAAAATTTCTTAGCGTTTTGACATACACAATCGTTACAACACATGACATTACCAAAAGATAAAAATAAGAATATTAAGCAACATAAACAGATAGTACAGAAATAATTCGACGTTACATCAGATAATCTTTATGAATATAGAATCTTTATCTAAACTATCGAACCAAATATATATATGGAGATAAGTTAATCGTATCTTTTTCTTAGGTTTAATTTTATTTTATGAGACTTGATCTTTGACTCAGTATCATAAGTATCGTGACTCTTATTAATTATAATATTTTATTTTCCTGATTTTTCTTATCTGTAAGATTAGATAAACATTATATTTCCTGTTAAACATATAAAAAATTAAGCAAGATAAAGTTACACTTATCTATTTACAAAATATAAAAAAGGAACATACTTTCTAAATGTATCACGATGTGAATAGTTCATACATAATGAGAAGGAAAAGATTAATTAGGAAGAGTCATCATTAAGATTATCATCATTAAGATTAATCTTAATTAAAGTTCTTAAATATCTTGAAAAAAGTTCTTTCCACGTCTGTTTCTATCCGTATTAATCTTAGCCTGACGTGCTGCCTCGGTGGCCTTATCAGCAGCTTGCTTCGTCTCCGCAAGTTCAACCTTGGCTAATTCCAAACGCTTCACTAGTTCTTCCACTCTTCGTTTCGATGCCTCTAAAAGCTCTTGCTTTTCTTCAAAATCCCTCTTTGCACCTTCAGCAGTTGTTCGTGCACTTCCCATGTTTATATTTGCTATTTGTATCGCTTGTGATAACGTTTTGATCTACAAAATTTATATTTTGTTTTTTCTGCTTTTCTTTTTATAAAATCAATCACCCCGAGATATAAATTAACGTTTAAAAAAATTTCAATTTTACTATTTATATATATATATATATATATATATATATATATATATATATATATATTGGGTTGGCAACTAAGTGATTGCGGATTTTGTGTATAGATGGGACTTTACACTTTCCTCAATCACTTAGTTGCCAACCCAATATATTTATAAATTTATAAATATATATAACTATCATATAATTATATTAATATATATAAAATTATATGGCTATAATTATAAACAAAGAGAAGCATTAACTGATCATTATAAATAAGTTTCACTAAAATGTAATCATATGTTTTTAGTATCCCTTATTTCAAATAATTAAATAATTAAATTTAAATAATTAAAAAAAATTTACATAAATATGATACAAATTTAAATGTTTTCATTATAATTATGTCTTTATTATGAGAGAAAAGAAAAAATTCAATTTTAATAATTATTAACAAAATCGATTTTATTATACCAATATTATTGCAATATTTAATTAAATAGAAAATAAATTATCTTTGAAAACGGCGTTAGTTTCAAATCTCTACGACTTTCCGTTCCGAAGATATCGCCTTCGAAAGATTTTCATTCATAATTCGTATTGTAAAGCTGTTCATAGTAGTAGTAATAGTAGTAGTAGTAGTAGTAGTAGTAGTAGTAGTAGTAGTAGTAGTAGTAGTGGTAGTAGTAGTAGTAGTAATAGTAGTAGTAAGACCAAGTAAATTCTCGAAATCTATGTAGGTCTGTATGTCACCGAGCTAATTGAATGGAATTATATGGATCAATGGATGAACGTAATATCTTTCTCTTTTCATGGAAATATCTTCGCAACTAAAAATCGTTGAAACTTGTTTCAAATACCATTTTAAAGGGGAAATATTTCTCTCTTTTTTCATCCTATTGTTAATAATAAATTGTTAATTTATTATAAACAATTTCTATAAACAAATTCCTATGAACTAGATCCACTTCATTTTATTATAAAAAAGAAGAAAAAATAAGATTGCGACTGAATTATAAAATTACAATAAATTAATAATTAATTAATAAACAAATTGATTTTTTTTTTACCAAAGAAAACAATTGTTTTTCTTACATTATCAATATCGTCTTTTTTCATTTGCATGAAAATATCTTCGAAACTCGAATTAGAATTTTTTTTATCTTTTTCAATTTATTGTTTATAATTAATTATCACTTTGTTATAAATAATTTTTTTTAAGTAAATTTCTACGTAAATTGAATTCATCTTATTTTGGCAAATGAAATCAGATTGCTTTTAATTTATAAAATTACAATGAATTAATTAATAATTAATAAAGAGATTACTTTTTTAAAGAAGAAATAATTTTTTTCCTTAGTATTAATAGACACATCTTTAGAGAAGTTACATTTATTATTTGATCCTATCGCTAAATTCAATGAACAAATCGATATATCTTAGTTTCATAAAAAATTTTAAATAGATTATTTCTGACCTGTTCTTGAGCCTGTCGTGCCGCTTGCATAGCAGAATTCGCGTTTTCTTGAGTACGTTGGAGTGATGAACTTTCTTCCTGGACTACAGTCTCTGCCTCCTTTGTCTCTTGTTCGAGTTGCTCTACCATTGCTTGCTTCGCAGCAAGTGCTGCCTCCGCTGCTTTTGCTGCTTGTATCGCTTTACCTGCCAGCTGATTTTTCACCTGAACATTGATACGAAAGGTTCAGTTTTGTGTTTGATGTGTCTTAATTTTTTTTTTTTTTGTTAATCTATTATAAGGTCTTATTGTCATTATTATTATTATTATATTTTATGGGAATCGTAAAATTATCTAAAGATGATGAGAGGATTATGTTATCTGGCAAACTTTGTTTCTATCTAATATTTAATTTTAATTTAAAATATTTCTTCTTTTTTTTTTTATTGTCATTGATACCAAATTTTTATATTTATCGTATATTAAAATTTTATTATGATTTAATGACGATGCATCATAAACAATTATTGATAATATTTAATTTTTAATACTTATTAAATATAATATTTTATTTATTATATATTTAAATTATATTTTATATATTATATAATATATCATATATTTTATATATTATATAATATATCATATATTTTATATATTATATAATATGTCATATATTTTATATTTCATATATATATATATACAATATTTATTGAATATATTGAAATAATTCTTTTACGTATTTCCTTTTTCTAATAACTTAGACATAATGTTCTTTTTTATATAAGACCACCCTTTCTCTAAATTTAAGGCAACGATGATTAAATCAATTGGAAAATACTCCGCATACATTAGAACGTAGAGAATTCTTTTAGTCCGTTTAGTCAGATCACGAGATCAGGCACGTGCTTAGCTACAGTCTAACGAAAGTGATCACGTTTGCAGTAGATAAATACGTACGTAACTATTTTTTTTTTTTTTTTTGAGAAGTAAAGAAAAAATATTTCTTCAAAGTAGGAGAACGGCCAAGATAGTGTCCATAAAAGTACAATAATTCAAACGTGTACCGTTTGAAAGAAAATCATAAATATCGCACGATAAAAAGATATTACAATATTTCAGATGTACAATAATTTTGTTATTTAATCTAAACAATAATTTTGTTTTCTAACGAAAGATTATTAATGATAACTTTTATTTGTCAGATTTCAATTATGCAAAAGTAATGAATCAGTGTATCATAATTGTATGTCTATAATATACATACATATACGCAAATATATATATATGTATATTATATATGTACAATATCGTCTCACGATAGTAGAAGTTAATTTCGATATATCTTGGAACGAGATTCGACTTGAATTCGATCGATCGATCGATTTTATTTACTGCCTATGGCTTAACCAGGACGAAAGTTTATCTCGATAGTGTAGGTGTATAAACTAGTTTTAGAAAAGGTATATATGTATATATATATAAAACTAAACGTGCGTCATGATCGCTCGATAAGTATATTGTATATGAACTTTCGACGTCAAACGATCTATCTTTGGATATTTCTAATATAATATTCGAACTTTTAATATTATATTCATGGAATTTTTTTTCATTCACATTTTTATGGAAAATTTTGAAATTACTTATAGTATAAACCAGTATTATATTATTGTTTATTTAATAATTTAATAATTAATATTTAATAATTAATTTAATCTTCGTTATTTAATTGTTATACTTATCTAGTGTTATTTTTGATCTAATATATTAAAATTTTGTTTCATTATTCAATTATTCATTAATCAATCAAATATATTTATATTATACTATTAGTATGTATTACTAATAGTATACCATAATAATAGAGTAATGAAATTTTATGAAATTTTATGATATCTCTCGTGGCGTTGATTAATAATGAAGCTACGAAGATCTGAATTGTACGTTTCTTTTCTTTCTTTTCTTTTCAACGTTAATCCAAATTATTAAAAGGTTTTCTTTTATATATATATATAGTAAATATCCTTTAAATATAGAAAGAGAGAGAATTAAAAAGAGAAATGAACAAAACTATAGAAAAACTTAAATTATTCTTTAGAATAGTGTTAAATCGATATATGTTATGTTTGTCAAAAATTATCCAATTAGATAACGAACCTGTAACTTACTGTTACGACACTCAAAATTACACGTTGACGTAAATTCACGCACATATATATGTATATATATATATATATATATATATACATATATACACACAAACACAAATATATATAAATATATATATATCTATGTATATATGTATATATAAATGTATACATACACATGTATATATAAATAGACGTATGCGTTTCTGTATTACGTTCTAGAAAGGTAGAAAATCGGCGAACCGTAACAACACGTTTATAACTGACTCACGATTTCAATGTAAATGTCAGCGAAAACGCAAGTCGAAGGTATCAATGATAGGTATAACTATTATCAATGTGAGATCATTTTAAAGAGCTTATCGTGAGCGTGGAAATTATGAATAAAGCGTGAGAATTTTTCGAATGATTTTCACACATATATATATTTCTCTTTTTTTTTTTTTTTTTTTATAATTTAATCCTAAATAATCATTATTATTTAATAAATAATGATAAAAAAGAAAGAAGAAAAGAAAGTTAATCGTGTGCAATAGAAAAAATTTATAAAAATTCGAATTTAATAATTAAAATTGATCTTATAAACGATCCATCATGATTCATGTTTTTTTTTTCGTCGTAAAAAGTAATCCAACGTCATCTCTCTTTTTCTTTTCTTTTTTTTTTCTGATTAACAATACTCACTTGATGAGATGCTTGTGCGCCTGCAGGATTTTGCGCATTCTGTGCAGCTTTGGCATCATCTGCAGCTTTTTGAGCGATACCGACGATTTGATTTGAATTTTTTGGAATCACATCTAACCTATCAGACTGAAGATAATTTTTATATTGTAATAGATATTTCTTTTCGTAGTTTTCTTTTTAACTGATTTAAGCAATTTGATTTACCTTTCGTATCTTTCTAGTTTTTTCCGTCCCATTCGAGCCCTCAAAAATAACTAAGAACGATATTTAATTCGATAGAAGATATTCTAATGCTTCTATTGAAAATTAATATATATTTGTTATATATATATATATATGCGTGAATGCGTGCGTGCGTGTGTGTGTGTATGTGTGTGTTTGTGTGTACAAATTGCTACTAACGTGCATATACGATTAATAAGAGAATTATCTTCATCCCTTAAAGATATCTTTTTAAATTGTGTTTTTTCATGAGACAATCCTTGAATAGAAATAAACGTGATCTTATCTGTGTTCAATATGAAAATGTCATCTAAACATCTGAAGTTGATTGATAATCTCGAACGTTTGTTATCAATTCTTTCATAATAAAACGATTAAGTGTGTACATATAGAGTGTATTCGTGTATTGGTGTATTCGATGATACACCAATATTAATCCTATTTATTATTAATTGAAAGTTTTATTGGCGTTTGAAAAATTATTAAAAATATTTTGTAAATAAATAACAAATTAATTTTATATATTGTATATCTATGGGAGAAATTAACTTTAGTTATTTCTTTTTGTTTAATTTTTTTAATTTCCCTTATATGCTAAAAAAAAGTTCATTTTCTTACAAACGTAATAAATAATATGTTAAACACAATATATGGATAAAATTTAAATTATTTTGTACTTTTATTATTCTTTTTAATCGAATACACAGCACATATAAGTACATATACAGGACATATACCAGGCGTAATAAATATTATTATAAAAGGAAAAAAGAAAAAAAAGAAAAAAAAAAAGAAAAAGAAAAAAAAAGAAAAAGAAAAAAAGAAGAAAAAAAAACAGGTCGTCGGGCAGTGGCAATTAGAAACTAAATGTAGTGCTCTTTTTATCTATAATCTATATTAGGGATTTGAGAAAAGGAAAAGAAACGTTACTTCGCATTCAAGTTAACTTCCTTCTCCTTCTTCTTCTTCTTCTTCTTCTTCTCCTTTCTATTTTATTTTTACCAGTTTGTCGATACTTCCGGTTTGAATTCTCGGAGGATCTCGAGCGTAACAACGACTTCCTTTTGTTGCGATTTGCATTGGCCTTCGCTTCGTGAGCTGCCTCATTTGCTTGGGCCGCAGCACGATTTGTATTTGCTAAATCTTGCTTAGCAATTCGTAATTCGTTGGTCAGTTCTTCGAGACGTCTCTTTGCCGCCTCGAGTAATTCTTCTTTCTCATGTAATGACTTTTGGGCACCGTCAGCCGCCGATCTTGAATTCGCTGCGTTTCCCTTCGCCGTTTGCATCGCGCGTGTGAGTATTTTCACCTGTCAATACCCCATCAACACAATCGATTATTTTAAATGATTGAATAACTAATCATATAAATAAATCATCATATCTATATCTTTATATAAATAATCTTGGAATTTTTATGAATATTTTATATATAAATAAATAATATTAGTTTTTAATAACAATAATATAATATTAAATTGCCGATTAAGTAATATTATTATTTTCAGTAATAAATCCAAGATGACAAATTTAAACATGACAACGTGTCCATGTGTGTGTATGTGTTTGTGTGATTTTTATTAGTTACCAAAGTAATTATAAGTAAATGAAAAATATTTCAAGCAAAGAAAATAGCAATCTATAAAATGTTTGGCCAATAATTAGAAAAAGTTAGAAATAAAGTAGAACAAAATTTTGGTGTAAAATTAATTTGTCTTGTAAAACAGATTACGTGTAAATAATCGAAAGAAAGAAGGTATTGTGTGTGTGCGTGTATGTGTGTGTCTATATATATATATACATATATTTATTCCATAATGACTTCTGTTTCCGTATCTTTTGGTAAATCGTTTTAATTTTTTAATGAGCTGACGAAACCATTAAAAGGCACGTAAGGTATTTGATAATTAATAGAAACGAGAATGCAGTTCTCAGAAAAAACAATTCTCGTCCAATTTTGTCGATATAACAAGATAACAGAAATAATTCAAAATGAAAAAGAATTTTTTTTTCTTTTTGGAAATGGGCGTTTTCTCAAGGGATCGCGACGAAGAAATAATGCTGACAGCTAGAAAGGTGTTTGAAAAAGATTAGAAAGTATTGGTGACTCAATATGGTGAGGTGAATCGAACAAGTTGCATATTTCTAGAGTGCACACTTTGATCAACTGGATCTGGTCAATCTATCTTTGTCAATCATTAACGAATACAAAGATGCAGCAATTTAATTGAATTCTTTCGTACTCCAGTTAGTTTGAAAATAATTTAGAATGATTCTAAGGTGGTTAAATTAAAAAGAAATCTAAAAGAAAAAAAAAACAAAAAAGAAAAGAAAGATGATTGACATTATAAACTTATAAAAATGACGGATTTCATAAGAATACGATTGAATTAATAATTATCAGAAAGATATTAAGTAAAATTTATTTTTATATTTATTTATTATTATAAATAAGATAATAATAAATAAATAAATTTTTATGTTTCAAATACTTGTGAAATTATTTTGATAAAAACTTTCTCTATTTATATATTAATTTACGATACGATCGAATGAATTAAAAGTAATGAATAAACGAATTTAACTGGTTTTCTTGAAAAAATATTTCACCAAATAGAAAAAAGTAGATTGATAATTTTAAATATTAAATCGTATACGTTTTAATAACGCTTAATCAACGTTTATCCGTCAGTATCGACACATTGACATTATTATTATTATATTTTTTTCTTTTTCTTGAACTAGAACTGAGTATGTTATTAAACGAATGCAAAGGAGAAAAAGAGCACGATCAATTAATGTGCAAAAAAAAGAATGTAAGTAAGACAAAGAGATAGAGAAAGAGAGAAAGAGAGAGAAAGAAAGAGAGAGAGAGAGAGAGAGAGAGAGGGAAAGAGAAAGAGAGAGAGAGAGAGAGAGAGAGAGAGAGAGAGAGAAAGATTACATCAAATCTCCATAAAAAGATTTTTCATAATTGATAGCTGACAATGATAATAATTTTCATAGAATATTATAGTTACATATAGTTGCGTAGGAAGAAATAGATTTCAATAAAAATTGCAACAACTCAGCTATCGATGTTTCACACATTGATGGATAGAATGAAAAAGAGAGAAGGGAAAAGAAAGGAGGGAGGAATACCCTTGACTCCCTTTGACGAGTCACTATGAAACGAGGATATATCGATCCTGGGAAGACCTACTTATCTTCTCTGGTCGTTTCCCTTTTCTATGTGCGTACGTAAACTGGCGAATGGAAAAAGTATGACTGGGATATTAAAAGAGATCAGCCATAGCCTTGAGCTACGTTCTATTACCAAAGAGATTGCGTAGGAAATTGTAAATTTCTTCTGGTAAAATTCTTTTTATACTTTAAGTATAGCTGCTGTACCTGTATCACAATATATATATATATATTTTTTTTTTCCTTTCTCCCCTCGAAGATAATATTGGGATTATCAAATTTTAAATAAAATTTGTTCGGATTCAATTATGAAAATTACAGCTTTATAATTACGATGTTTTGTTCGAATTTTCTTTTTTCTTTTCTTTTTCTTTTTCTCTTTTTTTTTTTTTGTTTTTCTTAAAAATTTCGTTACCGTTTAATTTATTTATAATTTTCCTTTCCTTTTTTTCTTCTTCTTCTTCTTCTTCTTCTTCTTTTAAAGGTTTTAAAAGATACATAAAAATTTCATTTTTTGTTTACTTTTACCTGATCTTGTGACTCTTTGGCAGCTTCGATGGCAGCGTTAATGTTAGATTTCGCTTGCTGTAGAGACTCCATTTCTTCTTGAACGACTGTTTGAGATTCCCTCACTTCTTCTTCTAATTGCTGAACCATTGCTTCTTTCCCCGACAATGCTGCCTCAGCAGCTCTTGCAGCTTGCAATGCCTTCTCTGCCAATTGTGCTTTCACCTTAAATTTCAATCACGATTATTATTATTATTGTTATTATTATTATTATTATTATTATTATTATTATTATTATTATTATTTGTACCCTCATGAATTTAAGATAAGGACAATGATATATTTTTATTTGTTAAAGATAAAAAGATAGGATAGAATATTTCTAAGAATTTAAATGAATCGAAAGGATAGTAAAAACATTAAATATTTTTTTTTTTTTCAATTAGAATAAGAATTAGTGTTAATAAGTACTTGACGTGCTGCCTGCTGACCAGCCATATTTTGAGCTTCTGAGGCAGCTTTAGCTTCCTCTGCAGCTTTCTGAGCAATGCTGCTAGCTTTCTCGATAGTTTTTTTCGCGTTTTTCGCATGACAAGATGGACCATTTTCAACTAATCGAACATCCCTATGTTTCTTACAATTCAATTGAAATGAACATAAATTAATGTATTAAAAATGAAAAAAAAGAAATATATATATATAAAAGCATTTTTTCTTCTTCTTTTCCTTTTTTTATTTTATTATCTTTTCTTAACGCTATTATTACCGATTCGATTGAAGTTCTTCGAACCCGTTCACAGTCGAGCTTACCGATCATCAGCATGACTAAAATATGAATGATTGTGCATTGTGGTTAAGAAAATAACGAGGCAAAACAAAAAAGTTCTATTTTAAAATACTTACCGATGTAAGATAAAAAAAGAATACGATACATTTTAAGCGAGTAACCGTGCCAAGGACGATTTTATGAAAAATCTTTTTATGGAGCCCATGTCTTTTCTTGTTAAATTCAATCGATTCGTGTCGATCGATTGGGTTTATTGGTTAGAAGACATGTATCGAGCGGGAAAACGATTGAAATACGATTTTATCGAATTGTTTATTGATGATAATATATATATATATATGTATATATATATATATATATAATATAATATATATATATAATATAATATAAATATATAGATTATAATTATAAATAAAAATAAATATAAATATATACTATGATTATTATATTATAATATGTACTTTCGATGGTACTTATATATGTGTATATCCTGATTCCAATCGATATATATATATATATATATATATATATATAATAATAAATTAGATATTATATATATATATAATAGATTAGATATTATATATATATATATATATATATGTGTAATAGATTTAATCTTTCTAAACTAATCGATTCGTTAAACGGTCATAATTTTTTTTGTCGACCTTTTAACCCCATGTAATCGAGATCGAAAGATATATTCTCGCGTTTCGTAGAATTCCTTAACATTACTTTACGCAATCCTTGCTTCTATTATGCCCCAGAGAATCACGAAGTTTCAACGAAAAGATATAGTATATCGTGCGTTTCTGATCAATAAAAGAGAAATGATTGGAGTAACGTTGTGTTTCATTCGAAAGAAATGGAAACTTATTTCACAAGCTTAATTAAAATCGTGTCCTTTCAAGAGTTCAACGATCTTTCATTGTTTTATTATTTTTTTAATAATTGAAAATTTTTTTAATCATTTTAATAAAAGTATATAAGAACGAAAAAAAAAATACTAATAAATTTGTTTCTTCTTGTGTACATATATGTTGGGTGTAAGCATGTGTGTGAAAAATTTACGACATCGATATTTCCGATATTTTTATCGAAATTTTCCAGATTGATTTGTGTTTACATATAGGTATATATGTATCTATTTAAGTGTGATAAATTCTTGACATTGTATTGATATTTTCCAGAGGGCTTGATAAAATCTTAAATAAAATTACGATTCTCAGCGCATAGTCAACGTTATTGTAACCTTCATTTGCAATGCATATGTGACCTACTTTTGCATTATACGTAACGAACGATTTATTCTTTTAGGAAGATTCATAAGTTTTTGATCTATAATAGTTGTTTTATTTATAGATTACGATCTTCTCAAAAATTCATTAGTTACAAACGATTTTAAAATAATTACATTTAAATTAATACATTTAAGTATTATATGTATAATTAATAAGATGAAATAGTATATAAAAAAATTATTTTTCTAAGTTAAGGTAATTAATATTATATATTCTAAATTTATGAATTAAAATATTATATTATATTAATCTAATATATATATATAAATTATTATTATTTAATATCATAGTACTTGTAATATATTGTTATTTTCTTTATATTATCATTTATTATTATTAATTATACATATTATAATGTATTATTATAATACGTTATACTTTTTTTATTAGTTAATTTAGACTTTTACCAAGATAAGACATATTATTTGTTAGCGATTAGTAAGTTTTTCGGCCGATCGGTTACGCTTCTAACGATCTAATGAAATAAAAAAAAAAGTTCAAGTAGATGTATTGTAGTCGGCAGTTGGAAAAGGACATTGCCGTGGTTGGCTCTTTTAAACGTCTACAATCCCTTCCGTGGCAATAGACTAAGCTGCTGGTCCAGTGAGGACTATAAGAGCTCCGATGACTGGGAAAGTAATATCAGTTGTTGGCTCTTTCTTCGAGCAAGGACAGCTCCAATTCTCGTCAACGTTCGATCATTTCGATCATTGAGTAAGTAATATAAACAATTTCCGAAGTTATTGACGTTAATTCTGTTCGAATTTCAACTTTGAAGTCACGAAATCGTTCCAAATCTTTGTTAATGAGAAAACAATAGTGAATTACCATAAATTATCTCTCTCAATGATGATAGGAAATAGTAAGATTCATTTAGATCAAATCGATTAATTTTCTTCGATCTTCCTCTTGTATATTTAGATCAAAATATCCTCGTTTTATTCTCTCTCACTCTCTCTCTTATTTTTTTTTTGCTTTTCTTTTTTTATATTAATCGTCTTTCGTAATCTATAATTTGTAATTTGTAATTCGTAAATTCGTCTATCGTAAATGATCACAATAAATAATCATAACGATTGACAGGATTTGTTTAGATCAAATCGATCAATTTTATTCAATATTGCTCTTATAATTAAAATGTCTTGGTATTAATTATTATTTTTCTTTTATTTCTTTTTCTTTTTTTTGTTCTTTATTTTGTCGTAAAATTCATGGTAAAAAAAAAAATTGCATCGTTGTTATGGTTTTTCTTTTTTTTTTGTTCATTTAATTTATTGGATAGATTAATTATATGTCAGGATCATAAAAATTTTTTTATTTCTGTAGTAGATTTCCAATAGTTATATATACAGGATAGAAGGTAAACGTTCATGGTCATCCCCTACTTAATAATTTTTTGCATAATTTCATTTTATATTAGATTTAGTTCACTAGATTCTTAGGGTTTTATCTACCTTTACATAATTAAACGATTGCATACATTGCTGTTGTAATGTATAATAAGATGGAGTAGATAATCTCATAAAAACTTTATAGTTTCGAAATAAAATTAACAAAAAAGAGAGAAAAAAAAGAAGAAAAGTAAAATGAATAAAAAAAGACTTATAATTCTTCACCAAAATGTTAAAATGTTCGCGAAATTTGAATATCGTAACATGAAAATTCGTATCGTTTCCTTTCTCTCCGCCCACAATCTTGCTAAGAATTTATTACACTTGGTTTCCCATGAAGTCTACTCGACCGCGTGACGTCTAGATAGAGTGGACTGAATCCGGAAGTATAGTGCAAGCATTTATAATGTGTGCCTTGGGCAGACAATAAACGTGTGTGTTTGAGACCTAACTTATATTATGCAAATTCAGTTCTTGCGAGAGTTTAGAAACCGAGTTCGAGTTAGATTTAATTTAGGTTAAACTCGAATGGGTATTTTTTATAATAAAAATTCTATACGAATGTTACACTCACCAGTTTACTGCTTTGCAATAATCCATGGTAGTATCTAAATAATTATGTATAATATTTATATACATACGTACATAAGTATATATATATACATACATACATACATACATATTACGTATATATATACGTAAGTATTCGTTCGTTGGGTCATTATCTCGTTTTAAGGCACGTGATTCGACGGACATGTATCATGCGGAAAAACGCACCTTTTACCACAGTATTTTCTTTTTGTGTGTGAGCAAGCAGATTAGAATTAGAACGGTTTTACGTTCGTTGAGGAATTTGTTAGGAATAAAAAACCCGATTCCTTGAAATTATTATTATCATCATTTTCTTTTTTTTTTTTTTTCTATAGGTTTTTTGATTCGCGTTGGTAGATATTAATTATGATTGGTACTGATTTAGATTTTTATTAGATACTATTTAAATTTGATTCGCATGTAATTGATATGTAGAAGATATTTATTAGCGATCAAGATACATTAAATGGAGGATTATTTTCTAATCTTTTTGTCTTATGAAGAAATGAAGTCGAATTAGAAAAGTTTTTTTCTTGCTTTTGTAGACAGAACAAAATTTGCTTCTAAAAAAAATTCGTCTCCCTAATAATTTTTGATTTGGAAAATATTTCGAAAAATTATTTGAAAAATTATTTGAAAATCGTTATGAATAATCATTGTGAATAAACGATATTTACTACGAACTTTCTGATTAAAAAAAATTTATATATATATATATATATATATATATATATATATATATAAATATATATATATATATTATAATAAATATATTTATAATATGAAATATTTATTAGAAATTTATATAGAAAAATTTATTTTTTTCTTCAAACAATAATTCATCATTCATGAAATTCAGGATAAGATTGATTATTCTCAATCATTTCTCGATCATTTCTCGATTATTTCTTGGTAGAAAAAAATTCATCGGTAAGGAATCAACTAAATTACAATGTCGGAACCCATTATAAAGTCCTGCATACACTCACATGATTTTCAGAGCGCAACGAAACTGGATTTTCGAATTTGAGGAGACGCAAACGGGTTACGACATTATTGTTGCACACAGACTTGTATGTTGGAAAGGCGTATCGTGTGCGTCATGCATACCACGCGTTCTATGATTTAGAAACGTTAGATCTCCTCGAGGTATAACGTGTATATATATATAGATATTTCCTTATATCGATCCTTGACCGATCGATGATGTATGTGTATTCACGTCCGCTAGATCGTAGATCGTATTATTTCTTGATAATGATCGAAGGACTCGATCAACTAGGACTTTTTGTGAGAAATTATATACATATTATTTTTATTTTTCAATAAATCATATGTAATTTTATATGAATAATTTTTAAAGAATAATTTAGAGAAATTAATAATTTATTTTTATCTATACTGTCAGTGGTGAAATACACGTAAAAAATATTTTGCATAAAGAAAAATTTTCATCAACAAAAAATTGATTTATGCATATAATCAATCATACAAAATACTTGATTTATATCTGCATATAACCAATATATACCTAATTATATGTATTGAATTTTTTTTTTTTTTTTCTTTAAGAAACTTTACATAATTCTGTTTTGCAATATTGTATTTTCGATGAAAGAACATTGACAGGATTAGAAAAGTCTTCTAAGTCGAATAATCGAAAGAAATCGTCAAAAGTAACGTCCAGCAGCGATTCGTCGATCAACTTTTTCCACTTTACTTTCGAAGTAAATTCGGCCAGGCTAGATCGTTCAGTCATGCAGAGCAACGATTGATAGAGAAATTCCGTGGAGAAACTCAAAGGCGAGAAATGCGAGAAGCTTGTTTAGGTAATAAAAATACTATATAAAAAGAAAAGAAAAAAAAAGTATTGCACAAGGATTCTCAAACTTTAAAAGATTTGAACGATTTCGTGCTCGACGAAGCGACACTTCGATCTTGTTCTTATTATTTTGTGTCTTCCTCCTTTTCAATCGATTCAATGTTTTCTCTTCGTCAAGTAATACTATCAACGCTTACTGATTATATAAAAAGAAACAAAAAAAAAAAAGAAAAAAAAAAAGAAAAAAAAAGAATTTCTCTGATATTGCATAAGTTAAGAAAACACAAAAGAACAAAAAATATCTGCTATCCTGCAAGACTTTGTAAATTTTAATAGAATAATAAGGAACAAAAGATTTATTGTCGAATAATAATTGAGGCAATCATCATAGTCATTAAAAAATGAAGGAATTTTCCGGAAAATAAACAAATCTTTTTGCCCAACAGATAACCACCAAATATAGAAAAAAGAGAAAAAGAAAATGAAGATCCTCGCATTGGTATTAGCATTGGCATGTGCGGTCCAATGTGGTAAGACAAAAAAGCAAGTACATGAGCGAGAAGCGGGTAGTTACGAATATGGTTACGGAGGTCATCCGGAATCAGTGTTATTAGATCCTCACCTTTTGCAAGTAGATTCAGTGGCTGTGCCCAGTGGTACTCACTTATCAGAACACCGTCCATCTCGGCCAGGTTATAGTGTGGGTGGTCCTTTGGCAAGTATTGCTCAAGGAGCGGCTGAACAGGCACACACGCAATTAGGAAATCAACATTCAGCAGCTGGACAGGCAGCTTTCATGGCCAAGAACACATTGGCTCAGGCAGCAGCACAGTCAGCTGCAACAGCAGCAGCAGCTTTAGCAGGTAAACAAATCATCGTGATGGGTCTTGAACAACAATCGAGAGATGCTCACGTTGCCGTCGATGGTGAAAAACTTCAATTGCAACAAGCACAACGTGCTGCTACAGCTGCTCAAAATACTGCTCAACAAGCGATGCATCAGGTTCAAGTAATCACTGCAGCCTTGAACGCCGCTCAGGCTACTGCTGATCACGCCAGTCAAGCTGCAGCCGAAGCTCAAGCTGAATTAGCCGCTCAAACCACTATGGTTGGCCAGGCAAAGGCCCGTGCCGAAACAATCGAGGAACAACTCAATGCAGCTCGTGTCGATTTCGAAGCAACCCAAGCCGCCGCTCAAAAAGCTGCAAACGCTGCATCCGCAGCCCAATCGAATGCCGCTGCTGCAGCAGCTCATGCCGCAAATGCTGCTGCTGCTAACGTTGCAGCTGCCACAGCTAGCAGTCATCCCAGCGGTGCTCATGGTGGTAGCCTCGTTGCTCACTTAGGCGAACCCCTTACGAACGCTGTACCCGTTGATGCGTATGATTACAAATCTGGGATTTATCATTATTGATGATTCTTTTCAATTTTAGTTCGTCGACCTATATTTTTTTCTACTCGTCTCACGTGCTCGAACTTTCAACTTATTTCTTATTTTGTATTTCTTATGTCTTCTCATTATATGCAAAGGTTGAACATCAACAAGTTGACTTCATCGAGTTTTTCTGTTATCGTTAGAGTTTATCTATTTAAAATTTATATTAGAAAGAATATCGATTTAAATACATTGTTAATGCGATCGATTGAAACTTAAAACGATAGAGCGTTATCGCAACTGAAAATTTGATCGAAAGGATCATCGTCTTTGAAGAAATAAAATTTTTCGATCTTTCTTGAAATTGTTCATTTTCCATTATTCAATGTAAATTGGAAAACTGCCTTCATATTCCATTTTTCGTATTACTTTTTATTTTATCAATGGATTTTATCTGACTTGCTACGTTTCCTTCGTAAAAAATTTTTTTTCTCGTCGTTTACTTTTTTCTATAAATAAAACACAAAAACATAATTAACCGTTTTTATCATTTTAAGATGTTTTTTATCTCCGAAACCATGACAAGTTATCACCAAAAAAAAATTACGTCAATAGGTGAAATTTTATTATGTTCTATTTTACAAATTAATAAAATCAAACGTATGTAAGGTGCAGTGTTTTATTACTACTATTCAATATTTGATAAGTAAGTAAGAAAATTATTTTTTTCGATACAGGTAATATTTCATAATATTCAAACGAAATTAAAATAACCTTTACAAATTTATTTATCCTTCCCTCTCATTTAGTATTGTTAAATAAGAATATTATTAAAAATATTTTATTAAAGATCAAAGATTTCAATGATAATATGCTATAAAATAACATTTTTTATTCTTATATGTTATCATATATATTATCCATATTTTTATCATTATATTTTATTGTTATTTGTTTAAAATAACATAGTGTTATTTTTAAAAAATAACAATAATAGTACTATGATCTATGTTGGATTTGAAGACATATGCCATCTTTCGTATCCAATGTCAGAACTCCTGGTATAAAACTGAGAGTCCTTTGTGTTTTTCTTCCTGGCAAGAATGTAAACTTCTTCAAGGCATACACAAGGGCAACTTTCGTTTGAATTAGACCGAATCTCATACCTAAAAAAAATATATTCATTTGTATTACAAAAGAAATTGTAATATTTTTCAAAATTAAAAACAATTTTTTAATTTAAAATTCAAAATAACAAATTCACAAAGAAAAAGCAAATGATTTTTATAAAAAGATATCTAGATATCGTACATACCAATACATATTCTTGGTCCTTCTCCAAACGGCAAATAAGTATATTGATGTCTATCACGTATTTGTTCTTCCGAGAATCGTTCAGGAATAAATTTCTCTGGTTCGGGATAAATATTAGGATCTCTATGTATTCCAAGAACAGGAATAATCACACCAGTGCCTTCCGGTATAATGATATTAGAATTAGGCAATTTGATCTCCTTGGTACATACACGATTCAAAATAGGCGCAGCTGGATATTTCCTTAATGTTTCTGCGATCAGTAAGAAATACGCGATATATAATATATCGATCAATAAAACTTTTTAATAATAAGAATCGCACATTAAACAGTATTACTAACCGCATATAACCATATGAAGATAAGTCATCTCATTGATAGCATTGTACGAGATACCTCCGTGTTTCTTTATAACTCTATCAATCTCTTCCTGTGTTTTCTTTTGAACATCTGGATTTAAGGCCAATTCGTAAAGGCAAAACGTCACCGTTGACGATGAAGTCTCAAAACCAGCCACATAAAAAACAAATGCTTGAGCTGCCCCTTCTAACATACTGAATTTTTCTAATTTCGCTGTGTTGATAAAAGAATAATTTGTAATAATAATTAATATTTATTAGTTGAGATGATATTACTGAGTAGCCGAATGTGGTAATATTTTTTTATTTATTTATTGATAAAGCAATAAAAGGCATGACGAGAAGAGGAACAATGAGGTATTTTTCTTCGTCAAAAATTAAATGAAATAATGATAATCGATAGTTCAGTGCCTTATATCGATGTAATCATATATTATAATGCAAAATTGTAATGCTTACTCGGTGCATTGTCGACTGGATCAGTTTGTTTTTCCTCATCATTTTTTACGTATCCGTCCTTCATCAATTGCATTATTAAGTTAAGGAAATCACGTCTCGTAATGTTATGTGTGTTTCGATACTCCACGGTCTCCTCGAAAACTTTTAAGAAAAATTTTGACACTCCTTTATCATTAAGTGGTATCGAGAAAATTTCCATTATTTGAGAAGCAAATACCATCATCGTGTTTATGAATGGCTTCGGCTCAAACACCTTTTTACCCCAATAACGAAATTCTGATTCTGGATGTTCCAGACAATTACAATTTATTCCAAATGCAGTCGACATTATGATATCTGTGAAAAAACTGAATTGCGTTAAGTTAATATCAATTTCTATAGTCTTATGCTTTATTACGGATTTTAAGAATTTATTAAAAATTTTATAAGTAATTAATTGCATTGTTATTGCATTAAAAATCAAAAGTATTTATTTTGTTAAATTATATTATATATGTAATAATTAATTTGATAGTATCATGCATCTACATTTACCTAACACAAGTTTCGTTCACATGTTCAAACACAAGTAACTTCGTATTATTTACTTAAGTAATACCGAAATTAATAATAAATTTAACAAAATAATCAAATATTATTGAACCATATTACCTAGCAAATATCTCCTTTATGTTGATTTCATTTCTCTCATGAACTTTCTTCTCAAGGAATTTTTCCAACAGAATTCCATTTTCTTGTAAAGTTTCGAACATATATTTGATTTTTCCTGACGTAAAAGTAGGTGTCAAACGTACACGTAAATTTTTCCATTTGGTCCCAGATAAAAGAAACAAATGTCCTGAAAGTGGATCGATCTTTTCGTTGCAATAAATTCCACGATCATGGAAACTTGAAAATTCTTTCGCCATCACGAAACGTATCAAATCGTGATCATTGATTATTAGATTTGGTTTGAAAAGTGAATATATTCCGACATAAGGGAGCGATTTGTATTTTCTGTAAATGTCTTCGAAAACAACTCCTGTAAAACGATCGAAGAAAATTATATGATAATATGGAAGCTTATTTTATGTTTTATTTTCTAAATCTGATAATGAAGAAGAAAAAAAAGAAAGAAGAAACAAGGAAATTAAAACTCTATCTCTTTATCATTTTATCTCATATTTCGTTAAAGTATACGCGTAGTATCATGTTTTTTCTAAATAGATCTTCGCAGTGTATATAACTGAAGACATTTTTATCTTAATATGTAACATTATAATCACATTTGTGGTAAAATAAGATAATAGTAAATTTGCTTATGTCATACATATAACTTTTAATTAGATGCATCTGATGCAATACTGACGCAGCACCTTTATTGCTATATAAATTCATATCAATCTTTTTATCTGAAGTGCATAAGAAATATTTACATAATGCTATTATCATAATTTTTGCACATTAATTCTGCAGGAAGAAAGAAATATAATAACATTTGTAATGTACGACGAAGAACAATGAACAAAGTTTTGTTAATGATATTAATATTAATGTATTTACAATGGATATTGTTACTTCTTTTGTCTTATTATATAATATTATTACGTCCTTGAATAGTAATAAAATTATAATTTATTGAGTGGAAGCTATAAAATTGTAATTTTATTATATCAGTAAAGTTAAATACTAAATATACATAAATAGAATAATCATTTCAAATGTTATATCTCTTTTTTTAAATGATATTCATATATTATAAATAATATATACATATATATATATATATATATATATATATATATATTCGTATTTTAAATTAATTGCTTTCATCTTTTGAAAAAAAAAGGCATATCGTATGGAGAATCAACGATTTTTTCAGGAAATATTAGACTTTGTAAGGGAAAGTAATCTGAAAAAATTTTAAATTAGAAGAAAGTTCATGAAAATAATATAATCGAGATAAGATACTTTAGTAACGTATGAATATACCTTTAAAATAATCTTACATAATAGAATAGTAGTAACAGTACTGTGTTACGTAAATGTAAGTGTGTATTGTTATCAAATCAATTGTTATACATGTAATATAGTTTAACAAGATAAATGTATTAATTTTTTAAACCCAATAATAACGTGATCAAAAATTTTTACAATTTATAATAAATTCATGAAATCAATAATAAAACATAAGATAATAAGGAACTAATGCAGTTTCTGTTTTATCAGTTCTATCTAACTCGTCTACGTGTATGATATTTTATTTTTTAAATTTAAATTAAAAAAAAAGCAATAATTTAACAATTGATTTTTAATTAAGTATTATGTCAATTATATTTTTTTTTGCAGATAACATCGTTTTCCAAGGATACGTTGGACAAAAGTAAAAAGCAATTAATTTAAAATACGAATATAGGTACGTATAATGATAAGAAAGAAGCATATATAACATCAATCTGGTCGTTGTAATAATTATCTTTAGCAACTTTTTTTTTTTTTTTTTTTTTAATTTAAACGAAAATGAAATTCACAAATCGTAATTTATCAGAAATCGATTTCTCTTACATAACGAGATTACAATAATAATGATTCAGGTAATTTTTTGCATCTTCATTATATTATAGAAATGTATGACATAATTTTAAACTTCATTATATATTAAATGTGATATTTCCATATTTAGATAAAAAAATTAACACTTATGATGATCTTAATATTGCTAAAATAATTATAATTACTATGTAAATAGAAAGATAATCTAATTGTAAAATTCAAGCAATCTATTATTCAAAATATTATTTACGATCATTCACGGTAAGTTTCATTTTTTCATAATTTTTATGTCAATTATCTTATGAATAATTTTTGTAATATTGTTAGAAAAGTTGCAGATAAGTGATATGCGTTGTTAAAAAAGTTATTACATCAGGATTTTCTTCATTTCATCAAAGTTATTTTTAGAAAATAAGCACCTATGTTTTTGACATATTTCGTAACAAATTTAAAAATCATATATTTCTCAAGAAGTCGAATATGGATTTCGTTAAATATTTTTTGTAAATATATTTGGAAGATTATACAAAAAAAAATAATATACGTGTTTGTTAATGTGATATGAGACAAGATTGTAAAACGAATTCTTATATATAAAAAAAGATAAGAAAATAAAAAAATAAAAAAAAAGGAACGTTTCTTATTTTACAAAACTTTTTCTTCTGTCATAAATTTAAATAAAGAAAAAATATAAAAGACGATTTACCAATCGATTTTTTATTAAATATAGCATCATTGATATTTCCAGCTGGAAACGTTGGTTCCTCGTACGGTACACCTTTCTTTTTCCAAAAGTTGAAAATAATTAATTTAAAATACAAATATATAATAATTGTGATGAGAAACAAAACACCAAATAACTGTGATAATATCCAGACCACCATCATAATTATTAAGTGTTATTAAATAGTTTTAATTTGAACGTCACTCAAAGATACTGGTTGTATCACAATATTATTTCTGCGATGTCGGAAGGTAAACGTAATAATGACTCAGTAAATTGTTTCCCCTTCTATTATATAGGAAGGTATCAAGTCTATTTAACTTTTATTGTCTATGAATATGATACTGAATAGCTAACGCAACAACAATTATTAATAATTAAATATTAATAGCAATGATAATTATAATAACATTGTTAGAAGTATAGTAATAATACCTTTTCATATCTATAATTACGTCAATTATAAAATTCAAGTAATCTATTTAAATATATTATTCTGATTAAAAATATATATTAATAATTTTTTGTAATCTTTATATGGCTAACTATATATAAATTTTGCTTCAATTTATTTCTAAAGCAAACATTGAAGTTTGATTTACTTTGATTTTTTAAATAATATTAAAATAGGATTTCTGTGGATCTCTACATGCAGCTACCTCCCCGTAATGAGATCTGGATCGATATTACTTGTACTAACTATCTAAATATAAATCTAAATCTATTAAGGCAAATACTACCGGGCGAATGGTTGCATATTTTGGTGCATTTCCAAAATTTTTTCTTTATAATTGTAATAAAAAATCAAAGTACTTACATTTTACATTATTAATAATATTTTAACAGATAAATAGATTAGATAGAAATTTAAAATAATTTCTTATTTAGAGAAAGACACTGAATAATTGGTATTTCTTTATTATCCTTATTTATTCACATTAACAATAAATAAATAATTCTCTCTATTTATTAAAAGGCATAACGATATCATAGTCAAAATGATGATTCTTTTTTAATGCTTAATTAAGTTTATTAAAAATACAATTTACATTTCCACAATATATAAATAAAGAAATAACTTGTTCTTTTAATTTTTTATTTATTCTTATTTATGTTTATTAATTATCATTTACCTTTATTCATTAATAATCATTCGTATTTATTTCTAGTTTTAGGTATTTATTTCGGATAGCTCTTGGGTAAGTTCTTTGGATGGAGCCCTTAATTTACAAATTAAATGATACTTGTTCTACCTTTAGCACCAATTTATTATTAAAGACAGGATACATATTTTCAACCATACGATACATAATAACACTTTTTATCTAATAAACAAAGAAAGAAAAAAATAATAATAATAAAACTATGATCTCTGCTGGATTTGAAGATATATGCCACATTTCGTATCTATTGTTATAGTTCCTGCCGTAAATTCGAGCTTCCTCGGTGTGTTTGGTCCTGGTAAGAACGTAAACTTATTCAGGGCATTCATAAGAGCAACTTTTGTTTGCACCAGAGCAAATCTCATACCTAATAAACATATTTGTTCATAAGGTAAGAAAGAAAAAAGACGGGTATTATGTTTTCATCGACGATTCTATATCGTACATACCAATACATATTCTTGGTCCTTCTCCAAATGGCATATAGGTATATTGATGTCTACCACGATTTTGTTCTTCCGAGAATCGTTCAGGAATAAATTTCTCTGGTTCGGGATAAATATTAGGATCTCTATGTATTCCAAAAAGAGGAATAACCACACCAGTGCCTTCGGGTATGATGACATTAGAATTAGGCAATTTGATCTCCTTGGTACATACACGATTCAAAATAGGCACAGGTGGATATTTTCTTAAGGTTTCTGCGATCAGTAAGAAATACGCGATATATAATATATCGATCAATAAAACTTTTTAATAATAAGAATTGCACATTAAACTGTATTACTAACCGCATACAACCATATGAAGATAAGTCATCTCGTTGATAACATTATACGAGATACCTCCATGTTTTTTTATAATTTTATCAATCTCTACTTGTGTTTTTTTTTGAATATCTTGATTCAAGGCCAATTCGTAAAGGCAAAACGTCACCGTTGAAGATGTAGTCTCAAAACCAGCCACATAAAAAACAAATGCTTGAGCTGCTCCTTCTAACATACTGAATTTTTCTAATTTCGCTGTGTTGATAAAAGAATAATTTGTAATGATAATTAATATTTATTAGTTGAGATGATATTACTGAGTAGCCGAATGTAGTAATATTTTTTTATTTATTTATTGATAAAGCAATAAAAGGCATGACGAGAAGAGGAACAATGAGGTATTTTTCTTCGTCAAAAATTAAATGAAATAATGATAATCGATAGTTCAGTGCCTTATATCGATGTAATCATATATTATAATGCAAAATTGTAATGCTTACTCGGTGCATTGTCGACTGGATCAGTTTGTTTTTCCTCATCATTTTTTACGTATCCGTCCTTCATCAATTGCATTATTAAGTTAAGGAAATCACGTCTCGTAATGTTATGTGTGTTTCGATACTCCACGGTCTCCTCGAAAACTTTTAAGAAAAATTTTGACACTCCTTTATCATTAAGTGGTATCGAGAAAATTTCCATTATTTGAGAAGCAAATACCATCATCGTGTTTATGAATGGCTTCGGCTCAAACACCTTTTTACCCCAATAACGAAATTCTGATTCTGGATGTTCCAGACAATTACAATTTATTCCAAATGCAGTCGACATTATGATATCTGTGAAAAAACTGAATTGCGTTAAGTTAATATCAATTTCTATAGTCTTATGCTTTATTACGGATTTTAAGAATTTATTAAAAATTTTATAAGTAATTAATTGCATTGTTATTGCATTAAAAATCAAAAGTATTTATTTTGTTAAATTATATTATATATGTAATAATTAATTTGATAGTATAATGAATCTACATTTACCTAACACAAGTTTCGTTCACATGTTCAAACACAAGTAACTTCGTATTATTTACTTAAGTAATACCGAAATTAATAATAAATTTAACGAAATAATCAAATATTACTGAACCATATTACCCAGCAAAGATCTCCTTTATGTCGATTTCATTTCTCTCATGAACTTTCTTCTCAAGGAATTTTTCCAACAAAATTCCATTTTCTTGTAAAGTTTCGAACATATATTTGATTTTTCCTGACGTAAAAGTAGGTGTCAAACGTACACGTAACTTTTTCCATTTGGTTCCAGGTAAAAGAAACAAATGTCCTGAAAGTGGATCGATCTTTTCGTTGCAATAAATTCCACGATCATGAAAACTTGAAAATTCTTTCGCCATTACGAAACGTATCAAATCGGGGTCATTGATCATCAAAATTGGTTTGAAAAACGAATATACTCCGACAAAAGGATACGATTTGTACCTCATGTAAATTTCTTTGAAAATTTCAGCTGCAAAATGATAACCAAAAAATTTTAAAATAATACCAAATAATACTTGGTTTTATTTTTTAAAATTTGAATAAAAGAAAAAGATAATTTACGAATGGATTTTTTATTAAGAATTGCATCGGTGATATTTCCAGCTGGAAACGTTGGTTCTTCGTACGGTACACTTTTCCTTCGCCAAAAGTTAAAAACAATTAATTTAAAATAAAAATATATTCCGATTATTATGATGAACAAAGCACCGAATAACTCCAGTAATATCCATTCGGACATCATAATTATTTCGTTATTTCTTCTTTTATTTATACAGCACACATTTATATATCTAAGTATTAACGTCTTTTGTTAACGATTGATTTTTCTAGAACAATCTTTTGAGAAGATATCAGTGCTACTGATTTAAAAAATCACTTGTATCCTCCTTATATATGAAGAAATATGATAATTAATTATTTTACATATTTTGTCAATATGTTAGGATATAAAAAATAAAATAACGCAGATAAAATAAAATATCTTAGTATTGCTAATATATCTGTGTTTATAATTTGTCATTTTGATAGTTATGCTAATTATGAAATTCAGATTATTTATCAAATCATTTTAATATGTATTTTGTTAATATTATGATATATGACTGTCTGTCAATTTTATCGAATTATTATCTGTAGTCATATACACTAAAATTTTTTTATATTCGCGTTATATATACTTTATAACACGAATTATTAGTTCTATCAGTTCCATCAAAGTCTATTTATAGGACACAAATAAATTTTTATCTACCTGACTTGTTTTATAAAAAATGTAATGAATTCCGCGCAACTAATAAAATGCAAATATGCATTTTGTTGGTTTTCTCATAAAGATTTAGTTAAGAATAATTATAATAATATGTGCATATATTATTATAATATATACTATATAATATATAGATATGACGTAATATAAGACAAAGTGGCGAAGCGAATTCTTATAATCTTATAATAGATCTTATAAAATACGAAAAATATGGATTACTATTTCGATTTAAAATAACAGACCAATCTGTTTGTCTATATTAAATATTCATATTTATGATAATATATAAAGCATAGAAAAAAAGTGAAAAGAAAAAGAAAGAAGATCTCTAAGTATTAACATTTAATCGAGGTTGATATATTCAAATATCCTACTGTTTGTTTCTCGTTTCGTGTCGCAGATCGTCCGCTAGATGACACTAGCGACGCCACATCAGTTTGGTTTCCCATCATACGTTCACATGATATGGGATCAATAAACTGAAAGGGTTTCGTCATTCGACGAAATTTAGAATTAATTGGAAAAGTTTATTGTGATTGATCGAACGCAAGTTTCCGTCTGATAGGATTGTGGTGAAACCTTCGAGTGAGAAAATGGCAGATAAATTGAAAATATGGCGGATTTGTGCATGAGATAAGTTAAATTGAAAAGTGACGTATGAATCCTCGTGTCGTCCATGTATGTATAATAGAAGGGGAACAGATGATTGTGATGATATTAGAGCAATGAGACAAGAAACGTCAAATGCATAAATAATCGATGAACTTTGAACTTGTAATCTATCGTATTTTAATATAATTATTTAATAACTGTAACTAAATTATATATCGATATATATATATATATATATATATATATATATATATATATATATAGCTTAGACAGGTGAAGTTTTGCCAAGTCGACGAAGTGTTTTTATTTAGAGAAATGTGTTTGATTAACAGTTATACGTATTAGAGAATAAAGAGAAAAAAGAAATAGATATTAAAGGTCGAAGGTGTTCATCTATATTCAACGATCGACAATCGTAAGTCTTTTTACAAGTGGATTAGAAGTAAAAAAGAAAAGGATATAGATAAAGAGAAAGTAAGAAAAATGAGTTCGGTTTGGAAACGACTTCAACGGGTAAACAAAAGAGCGGCGAAATTCCAATTTACCGTTTCGTATCACGAAGTCACTCTCGAGACAACAACGAAATGGCGAGTAATAAATATCTATTTATATATCAGAAGTATAGATTCATATTTAAAATACCTTTCTTTTTTTTTTTTTTTTTTTTTTTTCAATTGTATCATATGTTTATAACATAGTAAAATGTATAGGATCATTTTATTATGAAATTAAATTTTTCGAATATTTCCATTTCATTTGTAGGAAACCAAACAAATTAAGCGTCGTATGGACAAGACGCAGTAGAAGAGTTAGTACAGAACCATTGGATTGGGAACCAAATTTAAGCGATCCATTGAAAGGTGTTATTAGTTGGCCAGTTCCAGACAATCATACAGTTTCTGTAACGTTGTTTAAAGATCCTCGGACTCATGAATTAGAAGACAAGGATTGGTCTTTTGTTATTGAAGATGTAAGTTCTATTATATGCATTGTTATATCATATTTAAGTTTGTGATTTTATTTATATTAAAAAATGAAGCGAATAAACATTTTAATTTACTTATAAATAGGTTTCTTCTACGGGTAAAAGGCGACATGTAGCTGCTGCAAATATAAATATGAAAAAGTATGCTACACTCGAATCTAGTCAACAACAACTTAAATTAGATTTGAAACCGACTTCCAAAAAAATTGTTAGTGCTACATTAGAATGTACATTATCATGTGTATTTTTGAGAGAAGGCAAAGCAACGTAAGATCATTCTGCAATGGTTTCTTCTATTTTTTTCTTTTTTTTATTTTTCTTTTTCTAAAATGAAACATGGAAAAGTAAGCAATTCTTATAACCTAATTATTTTTAATAGGGATGAAGATATGCAGAGTATGGCTAGTTTGATGTCAGTTAATAATAACAGTGATATCGCTCCGTTAGATGATTTTGATAATGAGGATATACCCGAAGATGTAGAAGAAGTTATAGTTAAAAATATGGATGAGATTTTGGATATTTCTGCTCAACTTGATTTAATGACAAGTAGTCTTACTGAAAGTGAATTACCTAGCACTCCAATCAGTGGTAAATATTCCATTTTTAATTTGTTTCATCAGAATTTTAATAGAACATTAAAATTTTTGATGAAACATGTTTCATTTAAATAATTTTTTACTTTTTTAACAGTGGCAAGTTTATCCAAAGATGATACAACTCCTGTAAATGATGATGATCATTTCATACGTGAAATAAGTTTAACAGGGATCGGAGATGCTTTGAAAGACAAGTCACCTTTAAAGGATAATGTTGCGGTTGAAAATGAGTATGTTTATAAATAAATATTATTAAGAAGTAAAATAATCTTACGAAGGATTACATAAGTATAACGTTTTACAGCAAAAATATTGAACATAGTTCATTGAGATTGCCGTTGCAGCCATTAGACTTTAAAAAGAATGAAATGAATATGCCTAAATTAAAGGAAGTTACACCTGGTCAAGATTTGTTGGAATGGTGTAAAGAAGTGACAAAAGATTATCCCGGTGTTAAAGTTACTAACTTAACAACATCTTGGAGAAATGGAATGGCATTTTGTGCTATTATTCATCATTTTAGACCTGATCTTATGTATGTAGAAACAAATATAATTGATAACTTCGACTATATGCCAACTATATTTTCAATGATTCATTAATAAGCTATTGAATTGAATGTATTATTTTTTTTTTTTCAAATAATTTAAATATATTAAATTACTATAGTATTATTAATATAAACGTAATAATATCAATATTATATTGATCATATTAGAGATTTAATTAAAATAAAATTTGATAATTTACAGTGATATAGAATCCTTATTATCACATGATGTAAAAGGTAATTGTAAAAAAGCATTTGATGCAGGAGAAGCTCTAGGAATTCCTAGAGTGATAGAGCCTGCTGATATGGATATATTAACTGTACCTGATAAATTAGCTGTGATGACATATTTATATCAATTGAGAGCACATTTCACAGGACATGAATTGGAGGTATTAAATTTAATTTTACTTTTTCTATCTATATATACATATATATCTGTTTTTCTTCTTATTTATTTAATTATCACTTTTAGGTACATCAAATAGGTAAAACAACTGATGAATCTTCTTATATGATTGGTAGATTTAATACGGATAATAATACAGATGTAAGCGTACAATTGTTTGGTCAAGAAATAATTAATTTACGTAAAAAGGAGCAAATGGAACAAAGAAATAACAAAACGGACAGTAATAGACGGTAAATTTGAAATGCTTATACCTATTATTATTTTAGTAATAAAATTATATATATATATAATTAATAATTATTCATATTTATGCAATCTATAGGTCAAATCCATTTGATAACAATCAATATAAAAAGGATGATATCAGTATTGACACAATAAAAAATAAATTACATTTGAGTTTAAATGCAGATAATCAAGATGATCAATTTAATAAAGACAAATCACCTTCCAGCGTAAAAGATGTTAAAGATATTATACTTGCTAGTTCAAAAAGCATTTTGGGAAAAGTTTTATCTCCGACAAAAGAAAAATATGCATCTAGAGAGAAGGTGTGTGTATATATATATATTCTTATATTTGTTAACTCATCTAATATTAAATTAGCTTTTATCATTATTGCAATGTACATGGGTAATTGTTGGTTAACACTATGCATTATATACATGACAAGTTTTCTTATTTAACACTGAAAAATGGAGAATTGGTATAAATTTGCTACAGAGCAAGTCTCCACCCAGAATACCTCAAGCGCAGCAACGTCCTATACTTATGACACGCCGGCAATTAACAGACCCATTCGGGTCTGACGACGAGGAGGAAAATATTCAAATTATCGATGACAAATGGTCTCAATCAATTTCTATTACGAAATCGCAATCGCCAGTTCGTGATGTCAGTATAAATTAAATCGTGCAAATGATTGCTTTTAATGTATTTATTCTTTCGTACTTTGCTACATATTAACAATTAAATTTATAGTTTGGTTTTTATTTATAGTGTTTTTTTTTTAAATACATTTTATGGATTACATCGAGAGAGATTTGATTGCAAAATTTAGTTGTTTATATATTTATATACTTATCTCTTAGTAGCATTATCTAACAGCACCTATGTAATAAATATGTCTACGTGTATATACTTTTATATATCGAATTGCATGTTAATATGCATGCTCATTTTTATGTTTTATTTTAATATAAAATATATGTTTATAATATGTTTTATATCATAAACATTATTATGTGTGTCTTTTATAGAAACGAGAAAGATTTTTCACTTAAGTGTGATTAAAAAGTATTAATTAATTTATTCACTTAATTATTTTTTTTTATAGGACTCAATTAATACTGTCGATAAAGGAAGTCGAGGTAATTCAGAATGTCAAAGTGCTTCACCTCCGCATGGAGAACAACGTGCACAACATGTAATTATTGAAGTTATTTTTTTTTTTTAAATTGCTTGATCAATTAGATATTCTGAATCTAATTTTTTTTTTTTCTTTTTTTTTTTCTTTTTTTTTTCTTTTTTTTTCTTTTTTTTTTCTTTTTTTTTTTTCCTTTTTAATTACTATTATTATAGCCTTTAGTTAGTCGGCATGATGAATTGAGAGAACGTGCAAGACAGTTGTTAGAACAGGCCAGAAATCAATCAAAGCCTGCTGGCATTGTTTCCGTTGCTACTAGTCCAGTTGAGGTTTATAATTTTTTAATTATTTTTATCTCATATAATATAAACGTTAATTTTTAACTCAATTAATTATAATACATTTATCAGACTCAAAGTGACGATGAAAGACAACAACAATTACGAGAAAGAGCAAGACGTTTGATAGCAGAAGTAAAAATGGGTGTTAATGTTAATCCAAGTCAAAATAATGATGATAATAATAGTGATAGACGATCAATGGATGATCAAAATAATAGTCCAAGAAGAAGTGTTACACCATCTACACCTGGTGATAGATTAAGCTTAAAGGTCAGTTTATAATGAATAATTGTTAGAAGATTACCAATCTAACGAATCCTTCGTAATATTTTAGTCTGAATACAATGGAAATATATTAGGTAATACAAGTGAAGTGGAAAAGAAAACTGGTTCACCTTTATATTCGTTCTCTAAAATTATAGAAAGAATTTCTCCCGATAAAACTAGTCCCGATAGAACTGCATATACTCTCAGAGGCGTATGTTAAATTATTTAATCATTATCTGTTAATAAAAGATTATTTTGAATATAATGATTATTAATAAATTTTACAATTATATTTATATTTATATTTAGTTGGGTAAAGATATGACATCATATATTCAAAACGAGCTTGAAGCTTTGGAAAGAGAACAAACTCAGATAGATATACAAGCTGGTAAACTTGAGAAACAACTTAGAGCTGCCATGGAAAGTGATAATGAAGATGAAACTGAAAGACTGATGTCTCTGTGGTTTACACTTGTTAATAAGAAAAATGCTCTATTGAGAAGGCAAATGCAATTAAATATATTGTGAGTTGACTACTCATATCGTTTTATTATATACATAAATATTTATGAATCCATATATACAATATTGGCGATTGTATTTTTTCCAGAGAGAAAGAAGATGATTTAGAACGTCGTTTCGAACTTTTAAATCGCGAATTAAGAAGCATTCTTGCTGTGGAAGATTGGAGAAAGACAACTGAACAAAAAATGCGTGAAAATTTATTGTTGGAAGAATTAGTGTCAATTGTTAACAAAAGAGATGAGTTGGTGCATCATCTTGATACTCAAGAAAGAGCGTAAGTAAATTTTATATTATTTTCATTATAACAATCGTTTGGCTATTTAAATAAATTCTTTTATGATATTTTCTCACAGTATTGAGGATGACGATGAAATAGAACGCGATTTATCAAGAGCAGGTTTAGCTCAGCGAAATAAAAATTGTGTCGTGCAATGAACATCTGATTTAATGTCGTCATTATATTTTTTAAGTTCAAGGTAAACCAATTGGTAAAGTATATGCGATATTTTTGAAAAAAAAAAAAAAAGAAAAAAGAATAAAACAAAACAAAACAAAACAAAAATGATAATAATAATAAATAACTAGTTCAGCAGTAATATAAGAGCAATAACGAAGTTAAACATACCGTGTCTTGAATCATGCGATATATGCATTACAGGCACTATTCATTTTATTGTGGAGTTGCCAAAGAAAATAAAAAATGTCCAGTGTGTAGATCATTCTTTCATTCGAACAATAATAATAATAATCTATAAGTGTCCATTTCTTTTATTTTCTTATATATTTCTTCCGGGAATAATGTCTGATGTTTACATATGTAACACATTTACATGTTATAATATGTTTTATTTAAGTCTACTTCCTATTGAATATACTTGAACGGAATAATTATTAATTTATATTAAATATTCTAATTTAAATATGAGGTACAGAAAAAAATATATAAATCAATGATAGCTATTATAATTATTATTATGGATTTATAAAACAATACATTTTTCCAAAGAACCATCATCCATAATGAATAATTTGAATAATCATTTTCTAAATTTATTAAAATCGACGAAAGAATGTTCATAATTAATTTTTAATTAGATCCATCTCAATATAAATAATTTATAACATATGAATATATATATATATAAACAATGATATATATATATATATATATCATTGTTTAATTCTCACTATCCAATTTAGTCAAATTTTATGAAACAGAAGAGATACAATCTTAATACTAGAATATACTAATATGTAAAAAGGTAATTTATCTTCTCTTTGAATGTCATGTATGAGCGATCTCTGAAATCTCTAAAGAAAAAATTTAATATACAATCAATTCATAGTAAAACAGTATTAATCCAGATATATTTACAGGAAAACACTATCTGATTGCAATTTCTTATAGCAATTTTACCTTTGCTAATTGATAAGATATAAGGGAAATATTTTAAAGGAAATATCATATATATATATGTATGATATATATATATATATATATATCGTTTATAATGATGACAATTGAACTCATTAATTATTACGTACGTTCTACACTTGTGCCATATATGGACATTATAGATTTTTTATATGTAAAAAAAAAAAGAAAAAAAGAAAAAAAGAAAAAAAAATTATGCACATACATGTTTGACCATGCTGATGCTTTAAAAAAGAAAACAAAATATGTTACTTGCTATTTATGGTGTGTGCAATTTTTATAGTTATAATTTTAGCATTAATTCTGCAAGAAATGTAAAGCTAATTAATTTCTTAAGTACATACTTTTCAATACTCTCATTTTATACATGAATATTTAAGATTGTGCATAATATTACATGATATTCAGTTAACTGTACTTTCACAATATTTATTTTATCAAAGCATGTGCATCTTTCGATAATTTCATGTTATAAAATTTTGGCCTAATGATCCGTACGTATGTTCTTCATTAACACAAATATAATTGTTATTCTTTCTAAACTTGGATATAAAATTTTTAAATTTTTTGTAAATATTGTAACGTCTGATCGATTAATTGAATTAATTTATTTTTTGCTTTATAAATATTAGATTTTAATATTATTCAATACGAATCGAAATCATTTGAAATTTAGTTTAACCGACCCATTTGTTATTAAGATATTTTTACAATGCAGATTAAATTTGTTTTATCTTAGTGTAAAATATTGCATTTTTTTCCTTGTTTTTTATTTTTTTTATCTTTCATGCATTATAGTAGTATAATCTTTAATAATTGTTTTGTGTGATCTGTGGAAGTTGAAAAAAATGTAATATTTGGCATGTCTTTGATAACTAACTATGCAATAAAGTAGGATTACAAATATTTAAAGTTTAACCATAATGAAAAATAATCTGTGTAAAGTGATCTCTTCTGTATCCTTTATGGTTTGATTAGAAGAAACCAAATCTTTGCTTGATCTCATTTCTTGGGTTCAATATTAACATATATATTATTATACATTTTAAATAATGCTTATGTAAAAAGTACAACCTAATGGATTTATTTTTTATATTTATATCCTATGTAACTTTTTCAAAGCATGGTAGATTATATTTGCTTTATATATGTGTATATATATATATATACATATATATATATATATATATATATATATATATATATATCATATATGAAATCTATATGTAAATAATAATCATGCTATAATATATCCTAGGCAAGATCTTCTCAATATCTTTAACGACTGAACATATACTAATTTTTAACAGAAAACGTCGTTAGAAAAATTTAATTGTTACGTAAAAATGCAATAACAATTTAATTTTTGATGTTACACATACAAACAAACAGACATAAACACGAACAAATACACATAATGATTATTTATATTTATATAATAATTTTGTACTATATGTTCACGTTGCAAGGATAATGAATGAGAAGATAAATTCAATACCGAGCAAAATAGTTATGCAAATAATAATTTATTATTCCAGTGCCTAAGATCGTCTACACCTATGTTCATCAGTGTAAGATCATTATAATGTACTGATTTAATAAGAATGAACATGCGAAAGTAGTTGTAAATTCAACATGCATATAGGAATAATGTCTCTTTAAACTATTACTTATATATTATGTTTTTCGTATATCATGTATATATATATATATACATATATATATATATATATATATGTATGTGTGTATATATATATATATATATATGAAGGTCTGAGTTAACATTGATTTATTTTCTTTTATGTCATTGTAAGTACGTTAGTTGTAAAAAGAAATGAAACATAATTCTTGCCAATGCTTTAATATAGTTTATAAGTGCTAAAACAATTTGCTGGTTGCGATGTTAATTGTGAAACAATTTGTATGAGTGAGCGAAAGCGCAACATAATGTCGTATATATTTATTATTTGAATAAAATGTAATAAAAAACATTTGGGAAAGTTGGAGATAACAAAAGTCAATGAAAAGTTGAAACATTACATATGGTATAACAAACGTATTTAATAACAATACAAATAATCGAAAAAATTTAAATAGGAAATCAAATCGTACACTGATTCATGATAATTCATTATATTTTCGATTCTAAACACTATAGTGGCAGTGATATATATATAAGTATGTATATATATATATATATATATATATATATATATACACTCTCTCTTTAATGGATTCACAACGTAAATATATAATACATTTTTTTCTGAATGCCAAAGGCAATAATACGATGATTTAATATTTGTTGCATGTATTACAAAAGTTCGTTCTGTTTGTTTCTAATCTGATACATTGTATTAGATTATGCTATATAATTATGACTTATTTTTCGCGAAATATAAAAACATAATTTACGAGTACAAATCACGGAAAATAAACTTATTATTATATAATAGTCTCTTTGGATCATTCGAGGCTATCATGCTTCTGCCGATATATATATATTTACTAGCAATTTCGAACATATATGTTCTACTTCTATCTTCGTTACATATCTTCAATTTCGCCAAGTAATAATACTGGAGACAAGACTACTTAATTTTTTTTTTCTTTTCTTTTTTATTTAACATTTCCAAATTCGAAGGGCCAATATATTACACATGTATACTTCACGTGCAGTATACATATTTGTTATAATATTTTCAATTACGTTTATTTTATATTCATTTAACTATTAACACAATGGACATAGTCTTGTGCAAAAATAAAGCAATGAAAGTATAAATGCATTTTGGTAAACAAATCGGCTACTTTCTACACGCGACATGTATAATAATAATAATAATAATAATAATAATAATAATAATAATAATAATAATAATAATAATAATAATAATAATAATAATAATAATAATAACAACGATGTAGTGGTATATTACGGGCAATTTTTATGTTCTTTCTATGATATTTCTTTCTTTCTTCAGATAATCTTTTCTTGCGAAAAAAAATACTTATCGTTTTTATTAAATATGAGAACATTGAATTCTAATTGATTAATGAAAATTTCTATACAAAAACAATGGGAGATTTTTTTCGGATTATTTTGTTTGTTTCTTTGTTTCTTTCTTATAAAAATTTGCTAATGTGAATCGATTTGAATTTTATTCAGCTAATATTCTAAATTTTTACTACGTAATTCGATGGAAAAAGGCCAGTTTTTCCTTTCAGTCTTCCATGCCACCATCCACCCTCGTCTGAAAAAAAAAAGAAAAAACAATTAAAACTAGTTTGTATACGATATATATATATATATATATATACACAAACACACACACACACATATACGGTATGATAATTTTTAACTTACGTTCTTTGAGTACTTCGATGATGTCACCTTCCTTAAGTGCAAGTTCATCAAGATCCTGTGGGCTGTAATCATAAATTGCCTTGACTTTAGGTAAATTTGGTGGAGGCGGTTTTTGCGGAGGTGTTTGATTAGGGTTAACCAATGTATGTGGTACACTCTTTTCTTTCGCAGCAACTCCTTCCATACGTTTTATTCTACTATTTAAAAAGTTTTGATCGTTATTATTATTGTTATGTTCTTTACGATTTAAAGGAATTAGTTTGAATTGAGATGACGTTATGGTGTTATCTTGCATAGGTGGTGGCTCCGTCGGTGGTGGTGGAAATTTTAATAAACCTACAAAATGAAATAATAATTTTAAAAATTGTTAAAACAAATATTATTATTATTATTATTATTATTATTATTATTATTATTATTATAATGTTGAAATGTTATCATTATTTTATTTACCACGTGGACCACCACCAGGATTTGTAAACATTCCCATCATCGTGATTGAACTTTGCAGTTTGTTAGGCTGCTTATTTGTACTCTTAGTAGTAGTGGTATCTTTGGTACTATTCTGAAATTGTGCTGGCCTGAAATTTGGCCGATTAGGTGGTATGCTTGGTCTACCATTAGAAACGGGATTCACTGTGTTAGTATTAACGGTTCTCGTAGCTGCGACAGGCCGTAGAGCAGGCCTTCCGGCTGATACGTTGGGCCTAATCGAAGAAGTCTGATCGTTTTCTCTTTGATCCGTATTATCGATTGACCTTACGTGATTCGTTGGATTGTACGGTTTTCCAATTGCACGTGAAGTTTGATTACTTTGAGCGTTGTCCTTGTACGTATAAAAATTCATTGTTGTTGATCGATTTGGATTTGGTTCTAAATACCACAAAAAATCTCATTAACATATCATAAATCTATCTATCTCTCTTGTTATATATATATATATTTTTACAATTTTCTTTTTGTTTAAATTGCAAATGCTTACTCGTAGTACTCGGCAAACCTGGTCCAATACTAACGTTCAATATTTTTCCACTTGATTTTAATATTTCCTTTTCGCCGTAATCAATTTGTGTGAACTTTAATTGTCTTGTCCCTCCACCGCCCCAACCTTCCTTTTTGACCTTGTATTCTATACTGCGGAAAATAATATGGCATAAAACATTACCTTGATACTTAAATATGTATACGTATATGGAAAATAATATCGAATAGTAAAATACTTGTTATTGAATCTTATTATCAAAGCATGGCCAACTTCCTCCATATATTTCTTATTAAATAAGGATAAGAATTCCGTCTTGAAGACTAATTCCAATAGACTAGCATAATCTTCTTTAGTGTGTATAACAACGAAGTCGTCTTGAAGCGTACTCAAGGACACGTGACTGATTTGATCGAAGGATAATTTTCTTTTAATTATTTCCATGGTTCTACCTTTCTCTGGTCCCTTCTTGATTTCTTCTCGACCGATCAAATATAGAAACTTACCTGTCAGCACGAGATCTCTTCTGCATACCTACGATTAGAAACGACGAAGCTAATCATTTGGTTGTCTATACTTTGTCACGATATCATAGTTCCTCTCCTTAGTCATTATTATTCCTCATAACTGAGAAGAGAATAGTTATTTATCTCTCACCTTAAACCTTCTGTCATATTTCTTAACAATTTCTGCAAATAAGACCTTCTCTCTTCTACCAATCAAATTTATCGTCAATGGTTTAGCCTCCATTCCTATATAATCACCCACAAAGTTTCTATTCAAACTTGCCCGTCTTCGTTCCTTGTGACCGAACAATAAATCAGCCGCTTCCTGTTTTTGTTGAGCTTGTCTCTTTCGTGTAAAATATTTCTTAAATGCTTTCTGAATGATTCGTGCATACAAATTGTACTTTCGATCCCTTGCTTCTTCCAACATGAAAAGCTGAAAGAGTTAATGGTAATCTTGCTTTTGATAATAATAATTTGTGGATCGAGTTTTGATAAGTCAAATTTTAATACGTTAATTAAATTTCAATTATAAATTCTATTAAAATTACGATGATTTTTATTTTATCGATATCAAAAAAACAATTATAATTAATATTATCTATAAATATATATATAGCTCCATATGAAAATGGTATTAACCTGTGTATGCCGACAAATTAATAGTTTAACAGATACCTTAATTTAAATATTGCCAAGAAATCATGTCGATTCTATTAAAATTTAGTAAGTGTATTAGTAAGTAAATAATAATAGCAAGAGAGCGATAGTTTCTTAGCTTACCTTGCACCATTATTCTGCACTTACGTATAATAATGGTGTAAGATAAGCGTAGGGTAAGCGCTTACTCTGCATTTACTTTGGGTATTTGTTTCAAGTCTCTACGAATTTCAGTTCCGTAGATATTCCCATGTAAATGGAAGACAGAGATATTGATTATATAGAAAAAAAAAAAAAAAAAAATTATTTCTTTGGTAAAAAAGTAATTTGTTCATTTATTATTTATTAATTTATTGCAATATTATAAATCAGTCGCAATTTGAATTTGTTTTTGATAAAATAAGATGAATTTAGTTAATAGAAATTGTTTTATAAATATTGTTTATAACAAATTGTTAATTATTTATAAAGAATATGTTGAAAAAGATAAAGAAACTTTTACTTTGAGTTTTGAAAATATTTTCACGCGAATGGAAAACGTGGATATTGATAATGTAGAAAAAAAAAACAAAATTGTTTCTTCGGTAAAAAAAAGTAATTTGTTTATTAATTAATTATTAATTTATTGTAATTTTATAATTCAGTTGCTATCTCATTTTTTTGTTCTCTTTTGTAGTAAAATGAAGTGGATTTAGTTCTTAGAAATTTCTTTATAGAAATTGTTTATAACAAATTGTTAATTTATTATTAACAATAGGATGGAAAACAAAAATAGAGAAATATGTGCCCTTTAAAATGGTTTTTGAAACGAGTTTCTACGATTTTTAGTTGCGGAGATATTTCCATGTAAAGAGAAAAATATTACGTTGATCCATTGTCCTATATAATTTCATTCAAATTAGCTCGGTGAAACACTGACCTACATAAATTCCGAGAATTTACGTGGTCTTACTACTACTATTACTACTACTACTACTATTACTATGAACAGCTGTACAATACGAATTATGAATGAAAATATTTCGAAGGCGATATCTTCGGAACGGAAAATCGTAGAAATTTGAAATCAATACCATTTTCAAAGATAATTTATTCTTTATTTAATTAAATATTGCAATAATATTGTTATAATAAAAAAGATTTTGTTAATAATTATTAAAATTGAATGTTTTCTTTTCTTTCGTAATAAGGCCATAACTGTGAAATATTTTTTAAACTAATAATTTTTCGACATACATGGTTTAATACATTTTTATATAAAATATTAAGATGTATCGATCAATCCAATTAAAAACATATGATTTCATTTTAAAAAACTTAGTTTATCTTCGTGCGTTCTTTACGTGTCCAAAAAAAAATTATTATTATTATATTATGATATCCTTCGTATCGTAAGACTTTTATAAACAAAATTATCACTAAATATATCGGAGATATTTATGGTGATCAAAAGTTATTGCCCCCTTACGTCTATATACGTGAGTAATAAATAGATGGTGTAAGTTATTTTTAATGATTTTATATAATAATGATAAATAAATTTAAACCTATTTGATTAAATTGATAAACCAGAAAGATATCTTCCTGGTAAATTCTAACAATTTTCAATGGACTTACTGTTTCGGGTGCCTTGATGAATAACTTGGATCTTCCAAGTTGATACTGCGATCTATCTATGTTAATACTTCCAAGTATGTATTCAACACCTCGCTTCTCGTCTCCTGGCCAATGTGGCCACGTTTCTTTCGTAAGAATCGCATATCTGTGGAGAAACTTGGCGAAGGGCCTTCGATAGGCAAATCCAGCTCTACGTACTCTGATGTTCTCTTTTAAACCCAGATACTCGACCTAGGATATTGTACAATGAATAAATGTGTGTTTTCACTTATGTACTCTATGAAAATGTATATGTGTTTATATCTATATTTATGTTTGTATGTATTTATGTATGTATATCTTAGATTGATTAATTGCATTGATTGAAATTGTTAATTAAAAAAATATAGATCATAGAAAGCACACATCGAAATGAATCTTACCTGATGTTTAACTCTGACCTGATCCCAATCCCTAGGTTTCTTCGTTTCGTTTGGTTTTATACATCGAATGTAATGTGGTGTACATCTCGTCAATTGTCCAACCAAACGACTAGCTTGAGTTCTTATTTTATTTCCAGCTGTTGTTGGTCGAGATTTTTGTAAAGTCTTCGTTTTGTAACTATTTTTTTCAGGTGGATAAATGGTACAGACCAAAGGGCTAAAAGAAATATATTTTAATAATAAATTATTTATATTACCATGATCGTGATTAGGATGAAATTTGTAAAATTTTAGAAAATATTAGTAAAGTTCAACGTCTTAATTGTATATGTAATTGTCGCGTAATTTTATCTTTCTTTTCCGATACTATAAATTCTTTTTATAAAAGAAGTCGCTGAGAATGAGAACAATGTAAATTTCTTTTGGACAGAGTAAACACCATTTTTATCCATTGTTTTAACAAACAACATGGGACGTTGATGAAAAAACTACCTAATCTATTTCGTTACTTCCAGTTTCTTCACTTTGTCATTTTTTACTCTCATCACTCTTTCATTCTCAGCAACATCATAAAGATCACAACTACACACACACACACACACATACACACACACACACATATATATATATATATAACACGTCTAAATTTTAAAAGTTAGTAATTATTCAAAGTCATTTGAATATTAATAAATTCATATCGTTAAATTCGTCTTTTTATAAGATCTGAAAAAAATATCGATGACCTTGATATCTCGACAATGACAGTCTTGACAATAATTTTGTCTTAATTAAAATATTTTTACTTTGTGAACAAATAATTTTTCCCTATGATACTTTTTTCGTATCGTTAAAAACAATAATTTAAATGCTATAGTCAAATGAAACATTCTGTACATATAAATATATATGTACAATACATATACATATATATATACACATAGATTTACTATGAATTTACTTTTACGGCTGATTATTAGAAACTAATAGAAATTATCTTTCTTTCTTCATACTAATATAAATTAATAATACGTGTATCGTCTAAACATTTCTTAACTCTCCGTTCATAGTTTCTTACTTTGTACTCGTCTGCATTAGTTCTATCAAGTCTAGGAAAAGCACGTCGCGGTTTTTATCGCAGAATCCATCGACTGAGTAGGATACGACACCGGCATAGTGAAGAATGGCGAAACCCTCGGCGGTGTTTTGAAAGTGTGCGTGCTGGTTCGCCGCAGCCGTCAGTTTCTGTAATATGATTAGTGATAATAATTCAGTTATTACACACGTTCATTCGATTTTTCTTTGTGAATAAATGCAACGAAAGAAAAATTTTTAAGATATTTATCTTATCTTATTTTTTTTTTTTTTATTTTATTTATGGTTTTTTTCTTCCGTTTTTTTTTTCAATTTATAAATTTAATTAATTAATACAACATCAAAATAGAAATTTAGATTCGATTTCTTGAATTCTGTATTTAATAGTTTGCTTTTTGATTTATTTATTTTATTAATTTTTATTTGGAACTAAATCATAACCAGATAAAATCTTATAAATTGGGTTGATACAAAAGTAGTTTCTTTTTTTTTTTTTTGTTTATTAATATCAATTTTTAGCCATATCAATTTTTTTAGATATTTAACATATAAATATAAAAATAATATTTTACTGTACATATATATATATATATATATATATATATATATATATATATATAATTATCTCACCTTTTATAGTAACACAGAATAAAAGAAACGAAAGAAAGATTTATTTCCTTTTCAATGAAATGTTATCCATTAATTGTTTCAGGATTTCATTTTATTTTTTGTTTTGTTTTATACTGCAATAAATATTTATAAAACGTGTACCTTTTGTAAACCAGAATCAGCACCACTGCTGCTACCGTGAAGCGTTGCGCAAATGTCATCGAGAACCAGAAATAATCCCGGTGGTCGTTTGCCTTCCAATAATTCAACTACTATCGCATTGTTGAAATATTCTATGGGTGTCCAATGTATATTTTCCGCCACGTAGTCTTCCTATAAACAAAAAAAAAATATAAGAAAAAGAAAATAAAAATTTAGATTATTTTTAATTAGTGATCAAATTTAATTTTAATATTAATAAAAGATGTATTTATATAATCATATATTTTTAATTAATAAAAGAACCATATATATATATATATATATATATATATATATATATATATATATATATCTCATTAAAATAAAAGACATTTTAATGATTAGTGAAACTGTAAACTATTAAATTTAATTTAAACTTTTATTTATTTTATTTATATAATTTTTAATTGAACAAATATTCTAAAAGATCATTTTATAAATTGAACACCTTGTATAAGATCGTATATCTTTCACGTACGATTCAATGTAATGTATCACGTTTACTCAATGCAGAAAGAAAAGGCTTACGTACATAGAAACGTGATCATAGATCGTTGTTTTTAAAATCGTTCTCCATTTCAAATCACGAAAGATGAACATGCAGTTGGATTAATTAGTACGGAACAAATATAACAATTATTGCTATTTGATTAAGGCAAATAAATTCATTTAAACATTCGAAAAAAAAAAGTAATAAATTTATTTACTTTCATATTTATTTTTTATATTAAATATTAAATTTATTAATATTAATATATATATATATATGTATATAATAATTTTCTATTTGAAATATAATAATATCAATTTATATATAATATATATACATATAGTAATTTTGAGATAATCGTTACGAATATATATACATAATAATGAAATTTATTAAGAATTAACTCGGCTCGTTTGTTTTGACATTATAACGAGCCTTAATTAACTTTACGTGAATTTAGTAAGAACGTTTTCTCTTTTCGCTTCCGCGAACGTCAAATTAGTAGAAAATTCTTCGTTCATTTTGCGTATCATTGACCGTTCATGTACAACTAGATAGAAATTTCTCTTTCGCAATTATATCTTTAAATTGTACGAATACAATTAAGTTCATTTTATTTGTATATGTTTTTATGTCTGTATATTTTAGAGAGAAAAAGAAAGAGGAAGAGAAAGATAGAGAGACAGAGAGAGAAAGGAGGAATTATTCGAAACAATCATGACAAGTTAGGTTTCATTGCATTCGTCGATTGTTTAGCGAATACTGGATAATTCGAATCAATCAATTTGTTATAAACAATTTTATTCTATGTCGATTCATTAATTTCATGAGTTCGTTTCTTTATACTTTTCAATGTTGAAAGAAAAATTGTGAAGAAACAGAGATTTGATACGAATATATTTATATATGCATGTTTATTTATTCATTTATATATATATATATATATATATATATATATATATATATATATATGTAATAAAATTATCACCTGAAAAGCATTTTCGCGTTAATTTTAAATTCGAAATAAAATTATATTATTTAATTTTATTTTTATCGCTTTTGTTCTTTTTTTGTTCTTTTTTTTTTCTAACACGAACATTGCTTCATAACTCGGTTGAATCGATCGGAAAGATCGAAAATCTTTATTTTTATGACATAGCTACGTAAATTATTTACGTGAATAGATATTATCAATATAATTGAACGAATTTCAAGAAAATTTTGTAAATAAACACTCGATAGTATCTTAATAGAGGTTTTCCAAGAAATGAGTATGTTTACATAAAGATACAAACAAGGTCGAGATAACTTCAAGACAGTTGTTAGCCAGCAATCATAAGGAACAGTCACATTTTTCTTGTTTTATTTTATTTGTATCTTTTATAGATGTAATATCTTTGCATATTATTACATTAGCAATATTTCAGTTGATTATTTTTACGATTTTTTTATTTCGATTAATTAATTGATTATTGTTAAAGGATATGTTATTATAATTTAAGATAATTAATTAAGGATATATTATTATAATTTTCTGTGTAATATAAAAGATATTCGTTCGTACGTACGTATGTATATACGTTATATACTTCGTTTCGTTCGTTACTTTAATGAAAATGAGAATTATTAATGGAGAAATAATAAATATAGTATTTTTCAGAAATTTTCATAATTTGGATAAAATTCATTTGTCTTTTGCAACAAGTAGTAATTGAAGAATTTGAAACGGTGAAAGAACGAAAGATTATTGAAAATGATTCGTCGGCCAAGAGAGAAGAAAGAGAAAAAGAAAAGAAAAGAGAAGATGATTGAATTCGAAAGATATAGTAAGAACAAAGTTTAAATATATATATATATATATATATATATATATATATATAAAATATATATGTAGGCCATTGGTTATTATATAAGTCCATTTAAATGTACTAATTATTATAAAAATGTATATTATAAAAACCTACTTTTTATATTATATATAAATATATATATATATATATATATATATATATATATATATATTACTTATTTACTTATATAATACCTAAATGAAAATTTATATTTATAAAGAATATCTTAGTAACATTTCTTGTTGTTTAATAATGTAGTTAGGTCGATCGGAACGTCTGCTCGTTCTACTTTTAAAGAACGGTAGAGTGCAACGACAATAAGATGGCTTTTACGGAAGTTATAAATCAACTTGCGATTTGAACAAAGACGATCACAGACTCATCAGTTTTTTTTCTTCTCTTTTTTTTTTCTCATAAACGATGGGAACGGCATATGAAAGAGATAAATAACGAAGTTCAGGTTATTCTTTCGCAAATTTATACTTGGTTTATCATCGTTTATCAAGTATATCCTAAAGATTTAGAATTATTACAAGTATGATCTTTTTAATAACATGTAAAATGATTTATATGTAAATATAATTTGTAATTCAAAAAAGGAAATTTTTTTTTTATGTTATTAAACATTTTATATTATGTTATTATTTATGTTATATAAGAAAATTTCTTATTTATACAAAAACGACAAATAAAATGTTCATAATTTTTTTATCAGAAAAATTTGATAGTACTTTTAATTAAAAATTTTTCAAATTAATTTTAATTATTTAATTGCATCGATTTTTTCGTTTAAATCTTCATTTTTTAAATATTAGAGGCGAACGAATTGTAAAAAAATTCTAATAAAAATAAAATGTCTAACACTCGTTATGGCCTAAATTTTGCAGGAGGTATGTTTAAATTCATAAAGTTTTTCAAAAATAGAGAGAGAGTCAGAGAAATAGAAAGATAGATAAATAGAGAGAAAAAGGAAGAGAAAAAGAGAGACAGTAGAGAGAGAGAGAAAGAGAGATCTCGAATAACAAACAATTCGCAGGCTCGTTCCTTTGTGTTCTTTAACGCGATTCCGGTACGGTCCTTCTTTGCGCGGTCTAGTTGTGACTTGTGAGTCGTTCATAAAGGGATAAAACAGAGACGAAGAGAGAAAAAAAGGAAGAAAAAAACAGAGAGAGAGAAAAAAATATATATACATATATATATATATATATATATATATATATATATATATATATATATATATATATATATATATATATATATATATAAAGTGTACATAGAAAAGTGGGACAATTTTTTCGTCGTGGCTTCTAACCGCGTTAACGACTCTTTTTTTATACGAATCTGTTCTCTTTTGATTCAACTATGAGAATTTCAAGATCGTGGAACATATCTGTCTTTTTGTTTCTTTTATTTTCCACAAAAAAATATTTATTTGTTTGTTAATTTATTATTATATATATATATATGTATATATATACATACATTTTTTATATATGTTTTTGCTATAGATTATTTGCCACATATATTTTTTATTATAATTTTTTTTGTTCTATTTTTCTATTTTTCCATTTATTTCATATCATATATTTACTATATTTATTATTTATAATTTATTATTTCTGTCCTATATCTATGGATATATTTCTTTTAAAGAGAGATTATTAATCACACATTTTTAATATAATACCTACTAGAGAAGTTGTTACAAAAATTATGTGTATTTATGAACATCTGTGTGATTTGCAAAAAAAAAAAATATATATATATATATATATATATATATATATATAAAATATAAAACTCTTTAATTAACTTACATCCTATACGTATTTATAATGTATTTTTATACAGTTTTACAATTGTTGATTTAATCATTGCTTTTCAATATTTTATTGGAATTATTCTTTATGATATTCAAGGTCATCATTTTCTTTTTTTTTTCGCGGTTATTATTAATAATTAAGATTTGGATGTTTAATTTGTAGATACAATTTTTCTCGGATCTTCTTACATTTCTATTCGAGAATTGATTAGAACAAATTGATGGTTGAATTAGTTCAAAAGAGTCGTTTAGTTCGTTTATTCATAGATCCGGCGCATTCTCGTTAAGAGACACGCGACCATCCTCGATGCGACATATGTAGAACATGTTCGTTAACATTTGTCGCATGCAGTTAACCCATTTATCAACACTAATTTGTGTTTAATCTCTGACAAGAAGGGAAATTAAAAGTGGGGAAAGGAATCGCAAAGAACGACTGAGAAACGAGTATACATACATATGTATATATATATACACGGTATATAGATACATATGTTTTTAATTAACATGATATATATTCTTTAATTAGTTCTTGGTATTTATAATGTTAATACTCGTTTTATTAAGTAACTCAATGATACATAAATTATAACAAATAATTCTTTGGAAAATTTTAATTGATGTTTACATTTGATTGTTTGTTTATTTGTTTATTTGTTTGTTTGTTTGCTTGTTCTTGGAAAATAAATCTATTGTATAATAACAATAATAACAATAAAGTAAAATAAATATAAAAAAAAAAAATAAGACTAATAAATGAAGTAGCTTATACGAATATCGATATAGGAATTTAAAACGAGAAAAGAAAAAAAGAACAAAAAATTTGAAAAGCAAAATAAAAACTGATTTATAAATTATTCAAAGAATCTTGATGAATCATTATGTTTATTATACAAAGACACAAATGAATGAGGTAAGAATTTCTATTATTAAAAATTGACCGAATAGTTTCAGTATAATAACTCATAAAAAAGAATGTTCACGTATCATGCAACGATAAAACAAAATCAAAAATCTATTTATTAGGACTTATAAAAGCAAAAAAAAAAAAACAAAAAATAAAAACATATAATAGAATAATGTCAGAGAAATGTTTTTAATGAATCGTACGAAATCAATCATCCGAGTATTACACTTCGCTTTAAAACATCTTAAATACGTTTAGAAAAGATTAACGTGGGCGAGGAACGATCATTCGATAAACGAGAGAGGCAAAGGAATATTGAAAAAAAAAAAGAAAAAAAAAGAAAAAAGAAAAATGGTCGAAATCATCGAGCCGACTTTTTCATACTATTTCAACTAAATAACAAGAGAAGTGAGAAAGAAGTGAAAACTTTTATGGTTGTATTTAATCGATGTGAGATAATCGTACGAGGATACTAAATTTGGTAAGCGTTAATTGTTCCTTTAACCTTCTATGTCTCTCCCTAATCAACGCACCATAAGTTCTTATAGAGATACGAGATTGCTGTCATGTCATTATGATAATTATCTTACGCTTGTGTACGACTTTATAAAACCAACTAGTACTAGTTTTTGTTGATCGTTAAATGACAAATGCCACAAGAATTCTTTTTCATAGTAATTTCCTGCTTTTTTTTTTTTTTTTTTTTTTTTTTATTTATTTATTTATTCTTTATTTCCTTCTAAGTAAAAACACCTGGCAATTCACGATTATATATATATATATATATATATACATTTCACTATATTTAATACTTAATCTTTATTATGATTGACGATTGCTGTCTTTTACAAATGGTATTCGTAAAATATTTTAACAAATTATCACATTAATGAAGAAAAGTTAATATCAACATTTGAATAACACAAATGATAAAGAAATTCGTTTTATAATTTTAGATTTTAGATCTCATCGATCAAATGATCATCAAACGTATTAATCGTATTTAATAATATAAAGAGAGATAACTTTTGAATTTTACAAATGATATTTGCATAGAAAGAAAAAAAAAGAGAAACAAAATAATAAATAAAAGAAGTAATCAACTTATTGTACTTCATTGTATGTTCTTCCTGATTATATCTGCGTACAGTCGATCGATGAATGATAGAAACTAATCGTATCTAATAGGGAAGAAATAATCAATTTTCAAACATGATTTCGTGTCAATTTCAAGAAATTGTTAGATAATTATTGTTTATTTTCTTTCTTTCTTTTTTGTATTTTATTTCTTTTTCTCTCTTTAAAAATATATTCTTAGTCGGTAATTTTCTCACATTATTTTCAACGAATTACAAATTCCACGAGAATTTTATACTTTAATTTGTCCTTGCATGTTCTTTCTTTTTCTATTTATCTCTCTCTCTCTCCCTCTCTTTCGTTCTCTATCTTTCTCTTTCTATCTTTCTCTCTTTCTATCTTTCTCTCTCTATCTCTTTCTCTTTCTCTCTTTTTCTCTCTTTCTTTCTCTTTCTCGAACTCTTGTGAGTAGTTACTTTTGCTCGTCGAGCACGCTAATAGATTCTCGACCTTCCTATGTATATTCTTTTCTATTATTCTTTTGCTCTCAAAGGCAGCAGGAGTATGCGAAAGCAGGTCGATCTGAAAAGCACACGCACGAATAACAACAATAACAACAACAACAACAAGGTTCTCTTTTATTTTTTTCAATATCGGCATTACACTCGACAGTAAAGTATGCGTTGTGTTTATTACGCGAACAACCTTTGTATTAGTAATACGAGTAATTTTCAATCTCTTTTCTTTATTATTCAACATTTCTAAAAATTTATTCATATTATTAAATACGATTATACGATTTCTATCATTCAGCGTATCGATTAAATTTAAGTATGTACGCAAGTATAACGAGAATGAACACATCGATTATTCTATGGAAATTATTTTCTCTTTGTATTAATTTTATTATTAATTATAAATATAATTATTATTTAATATAAATGATAATTATGTAATATTAATAATTATTATATTAATATTAATATTATTCGTTATCGTAATAATCATTATTAAAAATTATTATTATGTATAATTATCATATTAATATTAATATTTTAAATATTACAATGTATGCATCAAAATAATATTAGATTTTAAAATTTTTATATATACTTTTTCTTTTCTATTGTAGGACAAATCTGTGTTGTTTCGTTCTTCTCTTCCCTCCTCTATTCTCTCCATTGAAATTGTTTTATAAGGTAAGTATAAAAGAAAAAAATTTTACAGTGTGTACGTTGAAACAATACTAGATTTTTAACATTTTTAAATATACCTTTTTTTTCTTTTTCTATTACAAAAAAGAACTTTGTATGTGGATGATATTACGTACGTCTCTTTTTTTTTCTCTCTCTCTCTCTTTCTCTCTTTCTTCCTTTCAAATAGCTTTATAAGAGTAAGTATAAAAGAATATTTCTCGTGAATTTAAAAGAGGATTCTTTTGCCGACAAATTGAATTGAATGGAATGACGCGTGTGGCTCGTTGCTTTTAAACGAGAAAACGTTTTCGCGGTCTGCGTCGAGTTAAGTACTTGTAATAGTCTTGACGAGCATCTTTAAAAGTCCTATCTTCGTTTCGGAGTATCATGTAATGGCTTATCCATGTATAACGAGTTAAACTTTTCATTACACACACATATAATCCATGCATACATGTATACATATATACATGCATGTATACATACGTGCATAGATACGAAATAAATTTTGACGTAGCTAATTTTGAGATAATCTTCGTATAAAAGAAAAAAAAAAAAAGAAATAAAAGAAGATAAACAAATAAATAATTAATTTAACATTGAAAATGAAACATCGTTAACATTTGTTTAAATTATTATAATGAATAAATGCAATATATAAAAATAAATAAAATTTTATATCTATGTAGATCGTGTATATAATAATTAGAAAATTTTTATAATAATTAGGATATGTAATTAACATGATCATCATCATTGTCGTTATCATCATCATCATTATTATTATCATCATCATCATCATCATCATCATCATCATCATCATCATCATCATTATTATTATCATCATCACATCGTAATCGTTGTCGTCGTCATCGTATTAAAAAAAAAAAGGTGGAAGAATTTCCGGATTTTTTTCCTTTCTTCTTATCCTTCATGTCCATACTTCATGAGTCCAATTTGTACAAGAGAGTACACACGAAAGATCTGGTCTCTGATTTAACTCGCGTTTGTCTGGAACGCGAATTTCATTCGTAATGCATCGCGGATTGTTCACCGTGTAACAAGCTGTAACGACGTCCTCGTAAAGTTTTATCGAACCGAGTAAATGGCGGAACAATGTTTATCGACATATTGAATTCTATCAACTATTCCGCTTCATTCATTTATTTCTTTTCCTAATAAAATTATTTTCCAATTTGAACATAACGTAATAATAATAATAATAATAATAACAATAATAATACCGGGAACAGATTTAAAATTATGATCAAATATAATAATTATTAAACGAAATCATTTAAATGATCAGATGATAAAAGTTTGTTAAAAAATAATAAATTATATCGATATCGGTCACGTTTCATTTAAAATTATGCGGAGAAATTTGAATGTATAAAATACTCTACGTGAATTAAAAATAAAGAATCAAAAATATCGTATATTTCATCGTATATTTAAAAGTCTGAATGAGAGAAAAAAAAAAGAAGAAGAAAGAAAAACTAAAAATTCAACGTACAGATGGTCGAATCGATATGGACGAGACGTTATTGATCTTAGAGGCAAGAATTTAATATGGGATCATAAATTAATCAAAGCCATACCTTCGCATATCTATCTACTAATTCATGCAATATATATATATATATATATATATATATATATATATAAAGAGGATAGATATATACATATATTATTAGGTAGATCTTATATAAATAAATGCCAAATAAATGAACAAATAGATCCTTAATATGAATTCTATTATATCATCTATACAGATAAATTCTATATCGATAGATCAAATTTTAGAATATAGATCCTAAGATAGATCTTAAGATATGTAGATTATGATGCTAGCATAGATCTTAAAATACATAGTTCCAAATTAATCTATAGAATCTAAGAATATATATATATATATATATATATTAATTATCAATAATATCTTAGCATATATAATTGACAATTTTTTTTTTCGATTTCAAATTCATTATTTTTCATATGGAATCTAAATTGTCACAAATATCTATGATTTCCAGGATAAATTACGTGAATCCAAGGATTGGATTTGTAAACTTTAAACACCCACTATCAAAACTTGCTTATTTTCTCTTTCTCTCTCTCTCTCTCTCTCTCTCTCTCTCTCTCGCTCTCTCTTTCTTTCTTTTTCTCTTTCTTTCTATTTCTCTTCAATACACTTTACAGTTAACTTCTCTTTGAAATACGAACGATTTGTAAACAGCCCACTCGTTTTATTTACGAGCTAATAAAAACATGCCCCGTGACGTTCACTCAGCAATTTTCGAACATTTTCATACAACATTTAAATACATCTAATTTTACATGTAAGGATAATTTGCAAAAGCAAGCAAACAAACAAGAAAACAAGGAAGCAGGCAAAAAAGCAAGTTCCGTTCACCGAATATTTTATTTGTTCTTTTATGATTAGACGATTCATGATTTTTTTGGATAAAGAGATAGACGAAAAAGAAAGAAAGAGAGAGAGAAAAAGAGAGAGAGAGAGAGAGAGAAAGAGAAAGATAGATAAATAAAATGCAAACTAGGATTATGGGCCGTCGACGAGTTATGTCAAGGATACAATTTTTCGAGAGCATTTACGATCGATTCCGAACGGCTTCGTGGTTGACTCTACTGACCGACTATTCGATCCAATAGTTAACTATTTTTCTTTACAGATTTTATTCTCTTCTTTATCTAAATAAACTTATAAAGAAGTATATATATATATATATATATATATATATATATATATATATATATAGGATCTATTTATATAGTATCTTTTAAATACTATATGTTATATATTTTTCATACCTTTATATCATACCATATTTTTGTATAATTTATTTATTTATTAAGATCTATCTATAACTATATAAGGTCATTTATATAAGATCGATTAATACGTATTATTGAAAAAAAAAATAAGATAAAAGAAAAAAGAAAAAAGATCAATTTCGATGTAAAGATATTTCTAAAGAATGTTTCAAAGCAAACGGATACGTCAAGAGGTTTAGGTTTATTCTTGAACAATAGGGTTTTCTCTTTCTCTTTTATCATGCCTTTAGAGGTGTCGGTAACACGACGGTGTACTTGAAAGAACGTCACGGAAGTGTAACGTATATGTACATATATATATGCATATATACGTATATATATATATGTATGTATATATATATATATATATAGATTGTATGTGCGAAGGAACTCTGCTTTATTTTGAAGGAGGCACGATAGACTACTATGCTACTACAGGAAATCCTGCCATTCAGAACAAACGAAATAGGTTAACGCGATTTATTAAGAGATATTCGTTTATGTCCTACATTTCTTCATTTTCAGGTTGCTAAGAGAAATAGACAAAAAAAAAAAGAATATATGTGCATTTCTTTTATTTTTTTTTTTTTTTCTTAACCTTGATCAGAACAACTTGCATTTTGTTTCTATCGCGATAAGTAATTTCAAAAGAAGATTAAAACGTATTTTAATTTATTCATTTAATTTCAATATAAATTAATTGCCATAACTTATTGCCATTGAAGAGATCTGCAAAATCATATACATGTACACATATATGTGAAACTATATATATATATACACACATTTATTTTGTAATTAGATATATATATATATATATATATATATTTAATCATTAAATATATATATATATATATATATATATATATATTTAATCATTAAATATAATATATAATATTCATATAATAAATTTATTGCAGACATTTAATTTAAATATAAATTAAATTTAAACGTTATTAATCACTACGAAGATATATATATATATATATATATATATATATATATATATATAAAATTAATAAATGAAGAAAAGAAAAATCATTTTTAACATAATTGAAATTTTTAATATAATTGTCTCGAGAAAGTTGAATGATTGTGAAAACAAAATTTTGTTTGTCATATATGGTTAACAAAATCGTAGCACGTATAAGTAAAAAAGTATGTGTATATACATATGTATATATATAAGTATGTACGTTTTCGTGACGTTTTAGATGTCACGATGAGAGACAGTAGAATTACATTATAGCGAAGAAAGTGACGAGTGACTTTCTAAACGCTCCATATTTCAATTTTACGATCGGCATCGTCGTTATCCTCCTTTCTCACCTTCCGTCATTAAGCTTGTTAACGTCAATCTCTAGAACGATCAATTGGGGACTCACGTTTAAGACGGGTAATAGTTAGATAATCGTCCTTTTAATCGAACTCTAATTTACACCTATATATTATATATACATATATATATATATATATATATATATGTAAGTGTGTGTATATGTATGTATACTTATGTATGATATATTCATTTAATGTTTCTTTATAATAAGGATAATTAAGATGTTATGATAACGGTAATGGATTATTATCCGATTACGAAAATGATCATTGTCGTTTTTATTTTTAAGTGGAATTTATTATTCAACTTGATGGGTATATACGTCCTATATTTTTTTTCCAGCGCAATTTTCATATGACCCTCTATATAATAAATATATAAAATTTGTGAGATAAATAAACTCTTTAAGAAAAAAAAAATGTACATATATATATATATATATATATATATATATATTTGTCTTTAAACAAATATAACGAATTAACGAAGAAATAATTTTCACGATCATCGTATATATAATCAAATAAAAACTTGCAAATAACAAAGAAAGATGAAAATGAAAAACAAGTATAACAATTGCAGACTAAGAAAAAAGAAACAAGTCCAATTCAACGATGAACATTCTATCATTAATAATAATGTTAGTGTTTACTGTTAAATAGAATAATAAAGTTACGACAAAATTAAAATAGCAACAGATAAAAATTGTCCTCGGAATGATACTTACAAAATTCGTGTAACAGTGAACGTGTTAATTAGCTTTCTCGTATACGACATAACGTCCAAGTTAATTAGATCGAGCAAAAAAGAGACAGATATGAGTGTAACTATATCTTTCTTCATGAGAAATCTCTCTTTCTCTCTCTCTCTCTCTCTCTCTCTCTCTCTCTCTCTCTCTCTCTTTATCTCCTTTTTATTTTTCTTAGATTATTGTCGTACGTGTGTACAAAATGAAAAGAAATGATCACGGAGGAGATAAGCCACGTATTTCAAGTTAACTTAAGAGAGAAAATGTGACTCGCTTTTCCTTAAAAAATTATCTCCTTGGACAGTTAAGTGCAAGAGTTCAATCGTCTACAAGCATATATATATATATATATATATATATATATATATATACTTTTTTCACCTCCTTACTGGATCACGAAGATTCTCTATTTCTCTTTCTTTTTTACTCTGTGTATTTTTTCTCTCTCTCTCTCTCTCTCTCTCTCTCTTTCTCTGTTACTATATATACATATGTGTGTGCATATGTATGTATTTCTCTCTTTTACTCTGTATGTGTGTGTATGTATCTCATATGTATGTTCCTCTCTTTCTCTTTTTTTTCTTTTCCTCTTTTTTCTCTTTCTCCATCTTCGGGTTTACGTCATTTTCTTGACACACTTGGTCGTTAACCAAAATTAGCTTCTCTAAAACTCGACGTACTTAAAAATCTGTGCCGATCGATAAACGTAACAATAAAACTCTATTTTTGATGATCTCTTTTAAATTTCCCATTTTAGATAGTATATTAAATCAATTAACGTACGATCGAATGTTCTTTTTCTAAAAATATGAAAAATTTCAAAAAATTATCGTGATATAATTTCGATCATTTAAATTTCTTTATAATAAATTTCGTTGATATTTGTATTCTTTGATATTTATAAACGAGATAAAATCTTTATTACAAACGAATTAATAAACTTTAGCACGTGTTTATGGGATTTCTGATTTAATTAAAGCAAACCAGATGATTATATTCTATTTAATGACTGTGGAATAACGCAGCGAATGAATGTTTTTTTGTTCACAAATTTTGCTTTGCGCTGTTAAACTCGTTGTACTGAATATAAAAGATATAGAAGGATTTTCTATTTATATCTTCTTTTTATTTTCAACTCTTGCACACGTGTCAATCCAAATTTAATTATCTCTCTTACCTCGTTATATTACTCTCTCAAATTAATTGTTATCGGCTTAAAATTACTAATTGTTCCTTTAGATTTTCAGTATTACTTTTCACATTTTATTTTGGATATAATAACAATTTATTCTTTTTCTTTTTTCTTTTTTTATTCCAATAGCATTCATAACATCTCGAACTAATATCGTTTGATTTGTTTAATTTTATATCACATTTTTATAGATTTTTTATTGCTCTCTCTCTCTCTCTCTCTCTCTCTCTCTCTCTCTCTCTTTCTCTTTCTCTCTTTCGAAAATCAAACTTAATTATCATTAAATTACTTCTCGTTAGATTACTCGTATAAAAGTACGTACATACATACGTAAATGTAATTCATTATACATATACCTTCAAGAAGTTTTTTAACAAAAATTCAATTTTTCTTCGACGAATATAAAAGTATTTTTATTGTATTAAAAGACAAAAAAGTGGGTCGACAATTGTAAATCAAAATTAAAAAATTTCCTTTCTCTATTTCTAAAGTTTAATTCTAAAGTCTTTATTTCTCGTATAGTCGTATATTTGTCGATGAACTTATTTAAACATGTTAAAAATTGTTCGAGAGGAAATAAAAAAAAAAAAAAAAGAAAAAAAGAAGAAGAAAAAGAAAAGAAAGAAGATTTTATTAGAGAAGAAAGTTCTATGGTCTCTAACTCTATCGAAACTCTTTTTATCGATTCTTCCTTATCGTCGTTTTTAATCACTCAATTTTATTCGAAACACTGATTTTGAACGTCAATAATATTGATAAATATCTTTTATAAATACAATATTTTTTTTATAAAAATATATATTTTTAATTTATTATTAAATATTAATAAATATTAATTCATTATTAATATAATCAAAGTTATCATTAATTAATCGAATTAATCGAAGATATTAAATAATCGAAATTTGAGATATTTAATCAAATATTTTTAAAAACTTGTTAAATGTTGCAATATATAATGGAATAGAGTAGAATAGAATAGTGAAAGAATTTTTTTTTTTTTTTTTTTTTTGATAACAAATAAAAACGAAAAATTTATTAGTAGAAATCTACAAAGTATTACAATGTACTAATACAACTTTATTTTTTTTGTTGTTTCTTTTTTCTTTTTTTTTTTTTTATAGTAAAGGCAAACGAAAAAGAGTTGTCATTGTGAAATATGATCGCATTTAACAATTTCTCTTTTTACTATTATCGTTCGACAACGAATCGTACTATTTAATAGATTACATTGTTTCTGTCGTGTAATGGATAGGATCGTTTAATCACACATACACATATAAAGAAACATGACGTATGTAATTGATTTATGATAGACCAAGCTACAAGATATAGATGTATAGACTAACTGCATTAACTGCGAATGAAAAAAGAAAGGAAGTAAGCAAGGAAGGAAGGAAGGAAGGAAGGAAGGAAGGAAAGAAAGAGAAAAATGAGAAGAGAAAACAGAATGGCTGCGAAAGCGAATAAAAGGAAAGCTGAAATAATAAGCGAGGCGTCGGTGTTTGAAGGAAAATGATGAAGTTCGTCGTCGACGTTGGCTTTATTGATCTTAGGAAAAACAAACTAAGAAAAAAAAAGAAGAAAATAAAATAAAAAAGAAAACAATCGCATAAAAAATATTGTTTCGTTTTCTCTTAATATCTGACACCATATCTTTTTCTTTTTTTTTTTTTTTTTTTTTTTTCATTATTTGTATTTATCGATAACGATGAAAAAAGCCATATATGAAAACATTAAATGAACGTTCGTTTTTATTTTCTTTTTCTTCTTCTTTCTTTTCTCTTTCTTTTTCTTGTCTTTTTTTTTTTTTTTTTTTCTTTTTTTTTCCCCTTTAATCTAAAACGTTGAACGCAGTAGAGGCTCATTTTTGCAAACTTCGTTTATAACGTTTTAACAATGTGTTTCTTTTTGTCACGTTTAAAAGATCTCCAGTACAGTTCCTAACAAAAATATAAAATCTTAATAAGATTTAATATCTAATAATATCTAACGAATTAATCCTTTTTAACTCTTAATAAATAAATTCCTGATAAACGTGCAAAACGAAAAAAAAAAAAAAGAAAGTAATGCAATAAATATATTCCCACTATATTATTAATCGATAGATATTAATTATGAAAGATATTAGAACGAATGATAGATCAATTTGTAACAATTTGATTTGGGATTAAAAGTTATTTTAAAAATATATTAAAAGTGATCTTAAATTCGTATTGGAGATCAATTATCGAATTCTTTTCAAGGCCAAGATGATAAAAGCGAAAGATAGAATCCTACGTGAGGGTAAGTCATAGTATAATAATGAACACAAGTATAAAACAATACTGAGAGGTGGAAGGGAAGAAGAGAGGAAGGAAGAGAGGTATAGAGGGAGGTAGAAGGAGGATGATAAAACGAATAAAGAGAGACAAGAGTAAGGAAGTGGAAGAAAATGTTGGTATCGTGGCGCAGGCTTACGATGAGAAATAGAGAGAAAGAGAAAGATGGATAGATGGATAGACGGATAGATAGAAAGAGAAAGATAGAGGGAGGGAGAGAGAAAGAGAGAAAGAGAGAGAGAGAAGAGAGAGAGAGAGAGAGAGAGAGAGAAAGAGAGAAAGAAACACAGTAGATGGGAAGTAGAGAACGCGCTCGAGTCAGACACGAAGCGAATGAGTATGAAGGAGAAAGACAGAGAAAAAGAGAGAGAGAGAGAAAGAGAGAGACAGAGAGAGAGCGAGAAAGAGAGAGACGGTCGGTGGTCGGTTCGGCCGACTATTTCATTACCTTCGCCTCGATCCTTGGCCGCAGTGCAAAGAGAACCGGCGCGTTCGACGCGCGTGTTCCTATCTCGCTCGTGACCATCGTAAGGATCTCGAAAAGCGGAGGCGGGAAATCTTTTATCCTAGAACGCGTGCGTCATATTTTTCAAAAGGATCTTTTATCCTTTAGGAAAAAAGAAAAGCCTCGTCTTTCATTACTTATATTATTTTTTATTCGCCATTTTTCGTTCGCTTCTTTGTTCTCCTTTTTGTTTTTCTTTTCTCAATAAAAAAAAAAAAAACAAAAAGAAAAAAAAAGGAAAAAAGGAAAAGGATATTAAAAAAAGAAACCGAGAAACTAATCGAGAGAAGGATCGAATGAGTTTGAATTCCGTTTGTATCGATCGATCGATCGATCGATATATATGTCTATATATATGTGTATTTATCGATATATCGAACGTATCGTTTAAATTCTAAGGTCTTGTAAGAGTTAGGAAGATAGAAGCGAACGAGTGAACCAGTTTTCACGATCGACCGCAGACAACCGCAAGCTTCGAGTCCGCGAGATCGATCCGCCTGGATCGTGTTTGCATCTCGATCTATGATCTACGAAGACCTCGTTGACATCGACGATTTCTTTCCTTCCTTTCCGTCTTCCTACTCGTCAGGTAAGTTTATCGAAATTTTTTCTTTTCTTCTTTTATTTTTTTATTTTATTTTATTTATTTATTTTATTATTATTAATTTTTTCTTTTTCTTTCTTTTTTTTTAAACGTTAAAGTCTGTATTTCAAGGACGAATATTTGAGAACAATATGATTTGAAAAAAATAAAATATGTTCTCAGTAATTACATATACTCACTTTTTTATGATTTTATCTATATATAACGATTGCAAAATTATTTCCTTTTATTTTCTTTTTTAATTGTTTATTATTATCGTTTAGAAAAAAATATCAAAAAATTATACTCATTTTCTTTTTTGGTAAAGTTCTAAATAACAATTTCAATTTTCTTTCATTTTCTTTTCTTTTTTTTTTCTTTTTTTTTTTTGAAATCGATTATAATAACTTTACTTTCGAAAAAAAGGAGATATATTCAAAAATTATCTACGTTCATTTTTTTTTTATAGAATTTTTTATAGAGTACATAACAATTTTAATTCTATTTGATTTCAATTGCATACCCAAGAGAAACACCATATGAAATATAGAACGATTTAAAGAATAAAAATGTTTCTTAATTTTCGTTCGAGATCATTGTTTTGAGTATCGATCATTGATCTATAATTAAGCAATAGCTCGATTAGAAAGAAAGAAATATAAAAAAAGAATAGATAAATAGTTAACACACAAGGTGTACAATCATTTTGATGCTTACACAGACACACACACACACACACACACATAAGTAATAATCATTAGCCCAGATATTAAGTATTCACGCTTTTTTATTACGAAGACAAAGCGAATTTCGCGCCGAGACATAGGAAGTCGTTAGGCGAATATGTGCACGCGTTCATAAACTTGACGATGTGAGCTATTTCTTTTTTACATATTATTATTATCATCATCATTATTATTATTATTATTATTATTATTATTATTATTATTATTATTATTATTATTATTATTATTATTATTATTATTATTATTATTATTAATAATAATTTTTACAAGACAACTTACACGTATTTAAATTAATTAATTGCACGGCATATTAATAAAATTAAACAATAATATTAATTTAAACATTATTATTAATCTTTATAACACAATATATCAATGGGTTTAAATTTCGACATTATTTCATGAGAACAAAAAACCTAATTAATTAATCCGAAATCTGTTCAATATCAATTGTAACGTACAAACAAATATATCTTGTCATAATAATCGAGATGATGCATCAGTTCTATTATTTTCAAATCGTGTCTTTAATAATTGTCGTTAGATCTCGTCGATTCGCGAACGAGTATATCTTTTTCTTTTTTACGTTTTTCTTTTTTATATTTTTCTTTTTTTCTTCTTTTTTTTTTTTTTTTTATTTTTTTTTTTTTTTTTAATTAACGCTAGTCTCCGTAACGCGCTATTAATTTTCACGGATGGCTATTACCAAGACAAAGTAATATAGTATAATATGGACATATATAACAAGAAAAAAGAAGAGAGAGACAGAGACAGAGACAAAGAGAGAAAGAGAGAGAGAAAGAGAGAGAGAGAAGGAAGTGAACATATAATTTTTCTTCGAACAATTCACTCGATGCATAAGTTATACTACATGTATAAAGTTATACTACATATCATGTATATACAAAATTATGTTACTTTTATAACATACACACACACACACACACACACACATATACATACATACATGCATATATGCATACATAAACACACACATAAACTCATACACACATCATCATGCTCATGTAAATTTGCTGTGATTACGTCATGCCGTGTAATATATACGTGGTGTATAATTCGGTACAAAATTAGTCCTTAGACTCGTCGAACATGTTTACACTCACATGTATAAAAGTACACGCGTGGTGCAGTGCTCACATAGCACACATAGACGCACACATACTTGTGAAATTTAAAAAACGTTCCGAACATCGAATTCGCTTGTTTGACTTTTCCAAGAGATGACATAAGTTCAACAAGCGAATATATACCATATATATATATATGTTTGCGTGCGTGTATATACACACAGACACATACTTATATGCAATCATACTCGTTAGCTCGAGATTTCGCCTGTTTATACGATCGTTCTGGTTTCGTTCGTGCGAGAGAGAACGTGAAATTACGCGCTACTTCGTGGAAAAACGAGGACGAGAAAATTCTTCGCTCTAAGACCGAAAACTCGAAGTCTTGAGTTGCCACTTAAAATGATTAATTCAATGGAAATAGTATTGTTCTTCTGTTTTCTACACTCGATCGCACGGATTTCAATAAAAATCCGCCGGGCGTGCGCGCTCATTCCTGATCAATCTTTTTTTTTTTTGTAATTTAATTAACCTCATTAATTGTAATAATAATTATTATTAGTAATAATTATACTTCTTTTATTATTATTTTATTTATTTATTTATTTATTTATTTATTTATTTATTTATTTATTTATTTATTTATATATCCAATAAATATTAACTCGTCGACCTTGCAAAGTTTTTCATAAATAAAATTTATTTCACTTGAATGTATCTATTTAGTTTCTCTTTTTTTTTTCCTGCGATCAATATTATTAATTTTGAATTCGTTTTATTTCTTTTCGTTTTTCTTTTTCTTTTCTTTCTAACTTTTTTTCTTATTTTTTTTTTTTTTTTTTTTTATTTTTACTAAATTAAATCATTCATTTAATGAAATGCGTTGATATGGCGAGAATATTTTCATAAATGAATATGTTTTATTTAAATATAATTAAACTTTTCATCGGATCCGAACATTTTTTTATCTTATCGGTTTTCTTCTTTTCTTCTTTTTTTTTTTTATGACTTCTCATAGTATCAATACGCGAATAAAAGACTAATTTGATAATGATTAAGACATAGCTTATCCATCTGAAATATATCTTAAATATATCTTAAATATATATATATATATATATATATCTTTTTTATAGAATATACTATAATTATTATAATCGATAACATATTATCGAATAATATTTACACGAAGAGTTTTTCAATATTTATACGTCGTAGAATTTAAAGAAAAAATGAACTTCGAAAGTTTTTATGATAATTTTCGTACATCTGACACATTCGACTTTAAACTCTGTTATCATCGAAATGATAATATAATGAGCATAGTTCGTGAAGAAATGAAATAGAAAGAATCCTAAAGAGAGAGAAAGAGAGAAAGACAAGAAAGAAGAAAGAGACAGAGGGAGAGAAAGAAAGAGAAAGAGAGAGAGAGAGAGAGAGAGAGAGAGAGAGAGAGACAGGAAGAGAGACAGGAAGAGAGGAATATAAAACACAAGTTTTTACGATGTTCTAAGGATCAACTTAGAACGTCGTGTACGCTTAGGATCATTCGAAAGACGAATAACGTTCGAAAAGATAAAACGACCGTGAGAGAATTCTTCATCCTCATTGGAACCGTGAATTTTCTTGCGCTATAACGTGACGGGCCATCGAAAGTGGGTCTTCGCAATTTTATACTCCATTTACGTTCGATAGAAAACTCGAACATCGGCTTCATCCATCAAATCATTTGTATAATATGTTTTGTTATTTATATCGATTAATTTTTTATTAATCGTAATCCAAACGATAATTATGACATGATTTTTCTTTTTTTTGCTTTTAATATTTTCAAAAATTTTAATATTCTTTAATTGTTTCCTTTTTTCTTTACTTAATTATTAACTTTTTAATTTTGATCTAATTAATACTTGTCATATTCATATTTGTAATTCCATTTGACAAAGGAAAGAAAAATAGAACGTTTAATATAATTAATTTAATTGATATTAATATTTTTTAATATGGTCACAAGCATGCACAACTGTTTTCTATATAATCAGATAATTTTTTTTAATTAATTTAAAAATTATATTTTTCATTATAGATAAACATGTAAATATATGAACTGATTTACTGATAGAACGAAACGCTTGATCGTACACATAATATAATTTCTATTTGCCTTCGTTCATAAGTTGAAAGTTCGTATCGATAAAATCGAAAGATTTTCTCCAATTTTCGTAATAAACATGTTTTACGTAAGAATATATATATATATATATATATATATATATATTCATATGTATATATACACATGACAAAGAACGATTCGTTAGATGAAGAAGAAAATAATATGGTGTTATGAAATCGTTATGCCATATTTCGATGTATTTCTAAGAGATACTTTATTATCTAAAGTATACATTGGAATGTTAGCATAACGTTGTCTATTAGTACTCTATTTAATAATCCTTGCTCTGTAAAACACTTTCGCATGATTACCTTGCATTCTCTTTTTCATAAAGCATCGTATCGCTTCTTTTTATTATATTATTATTATCATTTATTTATTAACACTTTATTGTTGTTATTTATTTCTATTCTTATCTTCATTTAATACAAGTTTACGTGACTACGGAGAAAGGTAAAGTCACGTCTGTTAATCTAGAAAGTATATCAGATTTGAAAGTTATTCGTTCAGTACGTTGCACATATATGTGTATATATATATATATATATATATATATATATATATATATACATAAGTATGTGTTTGGAGCTATATATGTGTCCGTGAATCAACTCTTTCATAATCATAAACTGTCACTTGAATTGTAATCGTTCTCTTCTTAAGAAGATCATGCTTCCTGAAGCTAAGAAACTCTCTTTTATTCGAGATCGAGAAATTAGATTATCTAATCGCTCATAAACCTGAACATTAAATATATAATCAGTCATGATATTTTATGTAATATTTTGACATTCGATAGAGAGAAAGAGAGAGAGAGGAAGAGAGAAAAAAAGAACGATATTTTACATTTATTATAATATGTAATATATGTAAATTTGATAACGTACGTATGTATATATATATATATATATATATATATATATATATATATATATATTTATGTAGATATAATTTTTTTAACTAATTTTGAGAATGCATAATGGACTCATAAAAGTAATGAGAAATAGAATTTTTATTTAACGCATTGCACCAAAGTTAACATTATAAAAACATATTTCATATATTTATGTATGTACACGCGTAATGTATTTATATATATATATATATATATATATATATATATATATATATATATATATACATTCGTGTGCTCTTACGTTGGACTAATTTTAAAGATGCATAATCGAAATGTAAAAAATATAATGTAAAATCTCTTTTCTCTTTTTACTTCTTTTTTCCTTTTCTTTCTTTTTTCTTTTTTTATATTTAAGAAAAACGATTAGAAAAAATCCGTCCGTCGTATAAACACGAAGTGGAACATTAATGAGATTTAAATTGATTTGCTTATATACATTGACACATAAAATAGGCTCAAGGTTCTTTAATATATCGTAGCTTAAATGATTACAATCAGTTTCTTGATTCCGCTCGATTGGACTCGCTAATTTCCACAGAAATAAGAACACTGCCTACTATTTATGATATGCACAGACATATATATATATATATATATATATATATATATATATGCAATGTGCATAATCGTGATCTCGTAGAGCGAATCATGTAAAGCTAAGTTAACTTACATTCGTTCGAACTATTCGACGTATACATAGAAGAACGCGAGAAGGGAAAGTTGAAATGTTTTGTAGATATTATCTCATTAACGTGCACATTTAGATATTTTATTATTTTTTGCGATTGTTATCTTTATTAGTGATAAGAACAGTAATAAAAAAAAAAACAAAAATAATTCCTGTTTCTTTTTTATTTTATTTCTTTTTGGTAATTTTGTTAATCAATCATTTTCACATTAGAATTTATAATGAAAATATTTGATCACCCCTTCAAAGTTAATCTGTCTATTATTACTATTATTATTATTATTATTATTATTATTATTATTATTATTATTATTATTATTATTATTATTATTATTATTATTATTATTATTATTATTTTTATTATTATTAATATTATTATTATTATTATTATTATTATTATTATATAGTTCGTTAATAGCTGGTTTAGATAAAGAAAGAGAGAATTAAATATGTATACTTATATATGTATTATTTTTTAAGAAAATTTATAAATTAATTTATAAATTCTTGAAACATATATAAATATATACGGGTATAAGATATAAATATATAAGTTATAAATGCATTATTAAATATGACATATTACTTTTCTCTTTAATATAAAAATAATAATAATATATACGTTTGAAATATATATTATAATATAGTGCTTAACAGTATCTATTTAAAGCAGTTGTGAAAGATCAGGTTTATTTCTTTCTTTTTTATCTTTTTTTTCATTTCTATTTCTCCTTCTTTTTTTTTTTAGTTGTTTAAAGATACGAAAAGGTACGGTATGCGAAAACTGGTTGTGGTTTCCTTACGTATTTCGCAATGAATAGAACGTGGAACCGTGCGAAACTATACGAAACGATAAATGGAATTGGGAGAGGTATCTTTTAACTAAATAACCTCGTGATATACTACACATGCCTTTTATTCAAAGATCGAAAGCATTTGATTTTCTCGTGATAGATAGAAAGCAGAAGCGTGCAACTGTCGGACGCATCGTTGCTTATAAAAATACGATGTTTTCCTTTCCATCTTTTTTATAACATCACGCACCTGTCTAACACTTTCCTATAGTTCTTTTCTTTTTTCTTTCTTTTTTTTTGGTTTTTTTGCTTTTATCTGTTTATTTTTCTTTTTTTCTTTTTTTATCTAATTAATTTTTAATTGATAAAAGGAAGAATCGATAAAAGAACGAAAATAAATGATATAATAATAATAATAATATAATAGGAAGTATAGAATAGGCCAAAAGTTTTCAGATGATTTTGAGAATCAATTATACTTCTGTTCGAATCCATTTTAGGCTTGTGGTTAGACTTGTAGTTTTATAATTTGAAAAATAAAATCAATTTAAAAAATCTCGAAAAAGTGTAATTGATTTTTATAATTATCTGAAAAAATGTTTGACTCATTCCTTGCTTAAAGTGATTAGTATTTCATCATTTTTATGTTGTTATGTTTTGTCCAATTAATATTTAATTTATATTTAGAAGCGAGAAAAAAGAAGGATAAAATACGTTAGAACGATGATGGAATTTTTTATTCCTTTTTTTTTTGTTTTGGTTCTCTCCATTTATGTCATTTTTAATTTGAGAAAGAAAAATGGATAAGAGGAAAAACATATAATATACAAAAAAATACATGAGAATGAAGGTAAGATTATTATTTTTTTATTCTTTCATAATTATTTTTTAATTTGAGGAAAAAAAAGATAGAGATAAGCGAAAAAGAAAACAAGACATTTAAGGATATAGCGACGAAATTATTATTACACCGTTGCTCTATCTAATTGGTTTTTAATTAGAGAAAGAAAAATTAGCGACCGAAAAAAAAAAGAGAAAATTAAGGACAAAATGATTAATTTCTTTTTATTCTCTATTCAATTAATCTCTAATGTTATCTGAGAAAAGTAAGTAAGTACGAAAAGCAAAAAAGAAAAAAAAAAGAAATGAAATACATAAAGATAATAATTGCATTATTAAGTCCTTTTTTTTTGTTCTCAATAACCAATTAATATTGATTTCGCGAAAGAAAAACCGAATAATTTTTTACGAGTAGATACTGATATATATAAAAAAAAAAAAAAGAAAAAGAATAAAAAAAGAAAACAACCAATAAATTGAATAATAATAATTATAATTATAATTATAATAATAATAATAAAATCTTGATCAAACGTTATGATTTCATAATCGTGAACGCATAAGACGTCGGAAGACAAAATGGATCAAGATTTAATTGCGATAGGTTGACTTACGATCATGCTCGGGGAAATGAAATCATAGTATGTCTTGCGATAGTTTCATTGAAAATTCCGTTCTTTAAGGATAAACACATATGTGTGTATATATATATATATATATATATATATATATATACACATATACATGTGTACTTTCCTTGGCGAGAGAAGGCGAAGCGAAACGTGTGCGAGCACACGTAACCGACCGCGCCTTAACGTTCTCGTGAAAGTATCATTATCTATAAAATAGACACGATAAGGAAGAAAATCGGTGAAACCATGATGTAAGGGGTGAGACAATGATAAGGGGTATGTAATAATAGTTTGTAATAAATTTGCTGAGAATATCGAATGGGGAAACAATACGACTATAACGTCACGTTCCGATGACTGACTTGGATGATGATCGAAAAATTACGTAATCGTATGATAACGTCTAAAAAGAGTATCATTTTTTCTGTGTATATATATATATATGTGTGTGTGTGTGTGTGTGTGTGTGTGTGTGTGTGTTTGTGTGTGTATGTATGTCTGTATAGTGTTTATTATGTTTGTTACATATGTACATAATTATACACATGATATGTTAACGTATTATAACGTTTAAAAAGAATAAAGATATATATCCTTATTCTATATGGAGAATAAAGATGAGATCTCATATATATAATATATATGAGAGAAAGAGAGAGAATAAATGATATAAATATAATATGTATGATATATATTATGTTTCTTACATGCATACATATGTAATTATGTACGTGAAGATTGTACGTATGTAATTTATTTCTTTTCTCTCATTTTTTTTTTTTTTTTTAATATCCTAGATAAAAAAATATGATTTCTTTCTTTTTTTTTATTTCTTTATTTCTTTTTTTATATGATTTTTTTTTTTATTATTTATTTATTTATTTTCTTTTTTTTGTTTTTAATATCCTAGATAAAAAAATTTGATTAATTTTAAAGATAATAATAAGTGATCTTTGGAATTTATTATTGAAAATATTGATTTATTTCCATTAGATGAAATAATCTTTTTAATGGAAAACGAATTAAACGTAACTAAGAATATTTTAAATAAATATGATTACTGTTTATAAATGAATTGAATGAATTTCTTTGAAAATAATCCTACTTATAGAGAGGCGCCTAGATAATTGACTTCTCGAGACAAGTACCGTCAAGGAAATATCGAGATCTTACGATCTACGATCTTGTTTGTGCAAGCCCGAGTGATTCTACGTTCGAAATATTCATAGCAAGTCACTACGCAATTGTATGGAATCGTTTAATGACTTCGAAAGCTTAGTCGAGTCATTGAAATCATACTTTTTTTTATCAATCCAAACGTTTCATGAGGAGATGTTAATCGAAAGGAGGTCAATTCGATAATATCGAATCGAAGTCAATCGAATAGATCTTATTTTCTTTTCACTTTATCGAAGATTTTAATCTCGTCCATCATTAAATGTTTTTTTTTTTTTTTTATATCACTGTGAATACTATTTTTATAAAAAGAATTTTGTTTAATATTTTGTACACGTTGAGTCATTTGAAACCTATATCACGAATATATTTTATTTATATTTTTTTCAATTAAAAAAAATTGAAACTTTTATAACTTACAAATTTTCAATTCTTATACATTATATACACATATATATATATATATATATATATATATATATGTATATAATATTATATTATTTATATTATATAATATAATACTTTCTTATATAATTATATTATTGAAAAATTTGTAATTCATATTCATTTATTATTATTATTATTATTATTATTATTATTATTATTATTATTATTATTATTATTATTATTATTATTATTATTATTATTATTATTATTATTACATTTTTATATCATATAATATTACACTCTTTAAAGATGTTCATATTTCTTTTTAAATATAAATTAAAAAAGTTCAATTATAAGATAAATTTCTCCTACAAAATTACTTCAACTAAAACAAATAAAAGATATGAATGAAAAGAAATAAGAAATAAATACTGATCACCGGTGTATACTCTTTAGTTAATAGTATTTATATCAGCTTCTTTCTATAGTTACTTTCTGGTACGTTCAAGTATGTAGTGATCAGTATGGGAGAAGGAGAAAAAGAGACAGAGAGAGAGAGAGAGAGAGAGAGGTAGGAAGAGTGGGAAAGAGAGACGTACGAGTAGATATATAAACGGGGCCCCTTCGGGCCTTGACCACTCTCACTTTCCTCGAGGCGTGAATTTAATCGCATCTCGGGTTCCGTATCACCCAGTTAGATATCTTTTATACAAGGGAGGTTCTAATAATTAACCGAGTAAATTAGTATTCTCTCGTTCCGATTATTATCTCTTATCGAATCATTTACTTCCTACATGAATTTTTAACACTCCCCTCTATTATCTTTTTTTCGTTCTCTCTTTCTCTTTTTTCCTTTTCTTTTTTTCTTCTTCTTTTTTTTTCTTCTTCTTTTTCTTTAATCTTATGAAAGGAAGAAAGTGTGAATGAACTCGTTGCTATTTTAATTGATACTTCTTTTTTTTGTTTCTTTCTCTTTCACTTCCTCTCCCTCTCCCTCTCTCTCTCTCTCTCTCTCCTTCTCTCACTCTCTCTTTCCGTTCTTTTTTTCAAAATTTTTCTGGAACGAAGAAAATGAATGAACTCGTTCCTGCTTCAAATTTATACTTTTTTCTCTTTTTGTTTTTCATAACTTTATGAAACATAGGAAATGAATGAAAATACTCTTGCTTCATATTAATACTTCATATTAATTGATAATAATATTCGCGAAATTAATTGGACTTTGCGAATGATCTTGATCATAGTTTGTATCTTCTTATGAGACTTCTTTTAAAAGGAAAAGTATGATTTAAGAATTGGAGGAAGAGAATACACAAAATACGGAAGTATGAGATCGTTCGTTTAATTTTATTTGTAAAAAGAAAATTGATCGACGTTAAAAAGCACGATTTCGATTTAGCCAACTCGACCGCAAGGTGTGTTCCATCAATGATTATTCGACTTTCACACAGATAAATGAGGAATATTTTCTATCTTCTGAATAATCGTTTACTTTTTCTTATCCTTCTTCTTTTTTTTCTTTTCTTTTCTTTTTTCTTTTTCTTTCTTTCTTTCTTATTTCCTTCTTATTTTTGTTCCTATTTTCTTTCGTCTTTTTTCTCTTTCCATTATTTATTTCAAGAAGACGACGGATTCGAGAGAAATTGGCATTATAAATGAATATTTACGAGGATCTGATCGTGAGACGTGACGAGTAAAAAAAATTTGTAAAGTGTACTAGCTATGGGAAAGAAATCTCACGGTAAATGACTTTCCTATTGTATTTATCTAATTATCTATCATGTTCTCTCGTTATGAGTCGATTCCAAGCGAACCTCCTATTAATAATAATAATAATAATAATAATAAAAATCTGTCGTTTTACCACATAATGATGTCTGTGAATATTGTTGAATTGAAACAAAAAAAAAAAGAAAGAAAAAAGAAAAAAGAGGATCATGTATTGTAATGTATTTTTTACCTGAATCATAATTTATGAAAATGATACAACGAGGAATAATCTATCCTGAATCAAGGCCCCTTTTCATTTGATCTTGTCCCAAATCGATAATATTTAATGAATTTCTGATGAAACTTATGAATCCAAATTTTTTCTTATTTATTCATACAAAAGAAATAGTAATCAACAATTGTCAATGAAAAGTAAGTATTGATTGAGAGACACTGCATAAAAGTAAAGTACTCCATACTTCAAATGAAACTTGTACTAAAAGCATTTGCTCGCTAAACCAAAGGATTAAACCATATAGGGTGTTCCAAATATCTTCGATTGGATTAACTTTCTCTCTCTCTCTTTCTTTCTCTCTCTTTCTCAAGATTACCCTACATATAACTAGATAGCGAAACGAATAAAAAAGAACTTACAACAAACACATGCTAATATCAAATATTATATAAATAAATAAATAAATAAATATATATATATATAATCGAGAAATAGATATAATAATAAGAACAACGAAATTCTTAAATATATGGAGAACGGAAGTGGAATGAAGTTGGAGTCGAGTAGAGTAGAGTAGACTAGAGTAGAGTAGAGTCGGTCAGTCTGACAGGTCGGGCACGTGGATATATCGGTGGTTGTTCGCGGTAGAGAGCTGAGTACGTTCACCAGGGCAACGAATGCACTTGCACTTTTTAAGAGAACCTGTTTCCTCAGCAACTACGCCGACACACAACCATCGTCGTTTGGCGAAAACCACACCCACGAAAGAGAAAGAAAGAAAGGGAGAAAAAGAACCGGTACATACATGAGAAAAAAAATAGATATATCTTTTACATATATATATATATATATACATATATATATATATATATATATATATATATATATATAAAAAAGAAATATTGAATGCTTTCAAAAGAGAGAGATTAATAAAACGAGAGAAGATAGAGTAATATGGAAAGAGAGAGAGAGAGAGAGAGAGAGAGAGAGAGAAAGAGATAGACAGACAGAGTGAAAGAGTAATAGAAAAAGAGAGAGAAAGACAGAACAACAGAGTAATAGAAAAAGAGAGAGAAAGACAGAACAACAGAGTAATAGAAAAAGATAGAGAGAACTAGAGTAGTGTAGTAGTAAAGAGAGAAAGAAAGAAAGATAGATAGACAGAGATGAGAGAGAAACAAAGAGGAATAAAAAGAGGAAGAGAAAGATAGAGAGATAAAGAGAGACAGACAGAGAGAGGGAGAGAGAGAGAGAGAGAGAGAGAGAGAGAGAGAGAGAGAGACAGAGATAAAGTTGTTCTTCTCTGTCGTACTTTAAAAGCCGGGAAAGGAGGAAATTCCCGTTATATTGTCGAAGGAACAGCGGGAAAATAATGGAACGGTGTTTCGTCGTTACGATTTGCAAGAAGACTTCACCTTCATCTTTGCACACCTGTGAGAAAGTCATCGCAATGTTGAACGATAGTTGGTCCAAGATTCTATTGGTTTCCTCCTTCAACTCTTCTTAACGTCGATAAATAATGTGTCTAACTTGGCTTTTGTGTTATGTAGAACGAACGAACGAAAGCTTTCTTCTCTAACGACGTCCGAGTGATTTACTTGCACGATCACGTATACGGACATGTCTATGATGCTTCTTGTGATAATATATTGATGTAGATATAGGCATATATCTTACATGTTTATATGTCTATGCATTTTTTAATTAAATCGAATCGATCGATAGAATGAAACTTAGAGTTACGAAGTAAAAAATATGATTCGATTTGTTACTTATTTTGTTAATTATTTGATAACGTCAGTGATGGGCTACTATTCGCGTATCGTAACAAAAATGTCGTGCATTTCATTCATCAAAAAGTAAGAATAAATGAAAAAAGAAAAAAGAAAAGAGGAAAAATTAAATCAACGAAAATAGACTTCGAGAAACGATTAAAAAACATTTTTCATAGGATAGTAATTTCAATCGTATCTATCATTTATTGAAATGTTTAAGATATTAATGAGAAACAGTGCTAAGGATAAAGTATATTTATTAAATATTTAATGTCGCGTTCGTTGCATTACATTTCCATATGGGATATGCAATGTAATTAGGTTTTCAATTTTAATCCACTATAGAACAAAAATTGCTCTGAATTATTGAATTACTCTTGATTATAACTCGAGATATTTTTTCTTTTTTTTTTTCTTTTTTTTTTTTTTTTTTTTTTTTTTAAATGGATCACAGTCACAATAGATTTGTTTACCATATCAATTTGATTGATTTCCTTATTTTAAGATCGTTTAGAGATACTCTTCGTTCTCGCGTGGTCATGTCACGTTTCCACATTCATTATTATTGATACTCTGTTGAAATCTTGCGTAAGCGCAAATTATTTTTATGACAAATGTGTTTTTCCATTTCTATTTCTATTTTTATCATTTTGTATTATATATACATATAATATAACTATATCAAATTTTGTAAACATGTATAAAAGACAAAAAAAATATTATATACGTATGTTATATGGCAAATGATTAGAAAAATAAATACAGGACAAAAAACAAGAAAATATATATATATATATATATATATATATATATATATATATATAATTGTGATTAATTCTCATTTCACTTATTAATAATAATAATAATAATAATAATAATAATAATAATAATATATATATATATGCATAAATACTGGGTGTCACGTTTTAAACAATATATTAAAATATCTACGATCCTATTGGGATTTTTTAAATAAATGTTGGAAATAAAAATTGTTAGATGTTTCAAAAGGAAAATATAATATATATTGAAAATATTTCACGAAGTACAATACTGTTGTCAAGATACGGAAGTCATAACAATTTTTTCTTTTTTTCAAATAGAAATCGATATTTTAATCCGGACAAAAGTTGTCAAGAATACCGATACGAATCGAAAGACCACCTGCAGCGTATCTTTTCATTAATATTTCATCGAGTTATGACGAATTGAAGTTTAACAAACTATGCACTCGCAATAACCTTCTTTATGAATGCTTCTTTATTTCTGTTTCTTTTATGATATCGTGATTTAGGAGCGTATGAGAAAAAAAAACGCGAATGGAAAGAATAAATCAAAAAAAAAAAAAAAAAAAAAAAAGAAGAAAGAAAAAAAAAGAAAAAAGAAAAAAAAAAGAAAAAGCAAACGAGAACAAAAATTGAACCATAAATTTATTGATTATCAGAATGTTTATAGAAAAATTAATTGCATTATTTGATAATATCAATTTCAAATATGATCGGACATATTTGAACATATCGTTTGAAATGTGACATCCTGTACGTGCATTTCTATATTTAAAAATCAATGTGTGACTGAAAGATCAATTGAGATTTATCAATTGATCACCTATAAGTGAATGCAATTTAAACATTCCATTCGTTTATAATCACAAATGAATAATTTTAATAGCTTTGATTAAAATCAAATAATTTTCTTTTCTTATGACGTACCCCAAAGTAGCATGTAACTTACGTAAGGGAAACAAAAGAAATACGATTATTTCGTTTCCCTTGAGGCCAATCGCTATGGTATATCAGTTGTTTCGGTCGGACCGCTTGAACTTTCACTGCCGTTTTTATTATAACGCGCACTCGTTACGCGTCGTTCGTTTCATCTTTGTTTACCGTTTAGAAATCGTCGTTCTGATTCCTTTCGTCCTTCCACCTCTTCATTATTATTTCAGAAAATGAAACGAAATGGATTTGGAGAATGCAAAGGGTATCGTTTTTTTTTTTCAAATAAAAATTTACATTAAAAAAAAAAAAGAAGAAAAAAGACGTGGAGAGAAAAAGAGATAAATAATAATAAAAGTAATAAAAAAAAAAAGAGAAGAGAATAAAAATTAAAAGAGAAAAGAAAAAGACAAAATTTCTTTCTTGTTCTATTTTAATTTTGATTTGTTTCCCCCCCCCCCCCATTTTGTTTTATCTTCTATTTTAAATTAATCCTCATAATATTTTATCTAATTTTAGAATGAAGACAGAGAAAAATTATGGAATTCTATTGTTATTGGTCCTTTTCGATTTGGCATCATCGGCCATGGTTTTACCAAGACCACCATCATCGCCCAATCACATACACGAGGATCATGATTTCAATGAGCGAAAAATTTACGAGAGTGGTAAATCCGTTCATGGATTCTTTCAAAACACTAACGTCGAAAGGCCAGACACGGACAATAATTACAGGTAAGTCAATTCTATCGAGTGAAACTATCGAATTCTCTCTATTCTTTTCTTTTCTTTTCTTTTTTTTCTTTTTTTTTTAAATTTCTCGTTCTTGTTTTTATTCTTTTCTTTTCATACTCGTGAAATCTGTTACAACACGATGTATACTACTAAAGATTATTAGTATACATTGCCTATATACATATATGAGATTATTACCTAATCACAGAGTGGCTAGATTATCCCTTCACGGATTTGTTTTCTCTCATTTCTTTACTCTTTCTTTTTTTCTTTTCTTCCTCTTCTTATTTCTTCTCTCTTAATCTCTTTCTCTCTCTCTCTCTCTTTCTTTCTTTTTTTCTTTCTTTCTTTCTTTCTTCCTTCGTTTCGTTTCGTTTAATCGGTATTGAAATTACACACCGTAGTCAAGCCAGATCACTTTCGCTCGTAGCTCGGAGAGCTCATTGCTAAATGATGGATGTCCCAGAAACGAGGCTAACTCGTTACTCTGCTCACAAAGACGGTAAAAGTCGTCCAAACGTGTTATTACGGTTTCACGAGAAGGAAGAAATCTCATTGTTTGCTACAATTCTAATTCTAAGATAATGACTTTTTATCTTTTATTCTTTCTTCCCTTTTTTCTTTTTTTTTTTTCTTCTTCTTCTTGTCTTCTTTTTTTCAGATTGGTGGAAATCGAAGTCCAGGGTGCTGATGACGTAGATCCGGAAAATCTTCAAGGATTGGTACATGCCGTATTGAAAAATCAACAAACCATAGAATCTTCTAACGAGAGTTATCCAAATCCCGAAGTTGTACCAAACTCAATATTAGGCGTAAGAAATATTGGGATGTCGTCGAACTTTCGTTTGGATGGTTACGACGAGACAGAGAAAAGAGTATTATTGAGTCCGCCAAAGTTACACAATCTCGATGAAAAATTATATTATTTGAAGAGTGGTAAGCCAAAGGTCTATGTCAACGTAAGAGGTAATAGTGGTACATTTAGGAAGATAGAGACAGGTCCTAGAAGTACCTTGAGCGAAGGTCCATTGGACTATTTAAGAGTAACCAGACCGTTCGAGAGACAAACAGATTGGAAAACGAAACATGAGAAGAAACTAAGACCACCGAAAAAGTTTGATCGACTCGTACACGATCCCGATAGTTTAGAGGATTCGAAGAATTCATTGAAAAACATGAACGTTAATGGGATCAAGGAACGAGCCTGGGCTCTTGGTTCTGAACATTTATCTACAACAGAAAATTCTATGGTTACATCGAGCGAATTACCCAAACAAATTCCAGCACCTCCTAGCAAAGTACCTAGTAGACTTCTTATGGCTCAAACTACACCTGTTCAAAGGTATTCATTGAGAAGGACCGATGTTTTACCAAGTTATAAAGTATACGAGGACTGACGAGATACCTGGGTCAAGACCATGAAAAGTTGTTGTCCAGGAGTGTTAATGAAAATCGTTGTTGTGGACCTCCCAAGTTGAGGATAGATCATGTTAGGTCTAAAGGATTAGCAGAAAAGCCAAATGATGATCACGATCGATGAATTTGTCATATATACATACATATATATATATATATATATATATTGTCTTCCAATATCTTCTTATTACGAGTGACATCAGGATGAATTAGAAATTCTTATATTGAAAATTTCTAAATGAATCTTATAAGTCAATGCGTTAGAATAAATTATTCATTCGAATTAAATTATGAAAATTCAATTTGTAAATTTGTAAATTGTATCGACGAGGAGCTAGCTGTGATTTTCGTGTAGAAAACAAAAAGAAAAAAAAAAAAAGTAAAGAATAATATAAATTGTTTGGTATTTTGTAAAGAGGAAGAAAAAAACGAATACAAAAAAAAAAAAAAAAAAAAAAATATAATAAGAATTCAAGCTAATATCAAAACTTTTTGGTATTTGATTAACATTAAAAACAAATTTACAGATTCGTTATTTATCATAGATAATATATGGCTTATATTATATATATATAATATATAATTTAACCAATATTATATATATATATATATAGAAAGAGAGAAAGGGAGAGAGAGAGAGAGAGAGAGAGAATAAAATAAAAATCGTATATATAATAATATATTATTAACGTATAAATATCGAGCAATAAAAAAATGCCGATATAATGTTAGACAAAATGATACTTACCTGTTCAGCCTTTAACGTGAGTTCTATGAAGATCTGTTGCAATTTCTCGTTCACAAAGTTGATGCAGAATTGTTCAAAACCATTTTTCTCGAAAATTTCGAAACCATAAATATCCAATATCCCAATTTCATAGCTATCCGCATTGGTTTCCATCGCTGAATTAACTCTCTACGATTGAAAAATATAAAAAGATTTATGATAAATTTTTTATCTTCTCCGAAAGAAAAAGAAAAGAAAGAACAAAACAAAAAAGTAGAAAAATAAATATATAGATGAATAAAAACACACGCGCATATATACGTACACACACACACACACACACATATATATAAAGTAAAGAAGATAGTTAAGTAAATATATCAATATTTACGTACCTTGACCAAATGATCGAAAAGTCTTGCATAAATGTCCTTGGCCAATGCATCACGTGCATAAAGAGCTTGTTCGACGTTCAAAGTCACGTCAACGCTTTCAGATTGACTTCCCCATTTCGATTCGAATTCACGCGACGTCAGCTTATGCGACAGCTGTTCCCCAGAAACTCCGAAAAGGTAAGCAGGAAAATCAAGAACTAAAATCAATAAAATGTGACAGAGACGATACAATGTTTGTCATGTTTTTTTTCTGATTTTTTCTTTTTTTTCTTTTTTTTTTTTTTATGCGACGGAATGGAAAAGTTTTTAATAGATTTATATTATTCCAAAGAATCTTTGAATTTTCGGCATCTTCAACTTATTTCAATATTTAACTTTTTAATTTGACATTTTCAATTTATATCAAAGAATTGATTCAATTATGACTTACACGATTCAATTTGTATAATTTTCTAATATGACATTTTCAATTTATTTCAAACAATTAAAAATGTAGAAAATTAACCAGCTTACGTTATCTTTCATATAAAATTAGAAACGCGATTGAAATATTAACACTATTTATTTAAAAATAGTAATCAATTTTTGCAAGAAATTAAATATGTAAAAAATTTTCGAGTATGTAATTTGATTTATTTAAAAAAATTAAATTATTTTATATTTTGTCTTTTATATTTTGATAATAAATGAGACACGTGATTTGATATATTAATACCGTTTAACAAAAAATTGCAATAAATTTTTTTAAATATGGCACAATCCAATTTCGACGTAAGAAATTGTCAAATTATTTAAATATTGACTCTCTTATTTTATCCTCCGATAAAATAATAAAAAATCTAATTAAAATACTAACACTGCTTATCAGCGACTTGTGAATAATTTCCTTTCTCAACGAATTGAATATTTCCAACATGAAGTATCCCTGCTACCAGTTTGAAGATATCAAATACTTCACTGTCTTGTATTCCCATAACTCGCAAAGCTAAAAGAAAGAAAAGAAAGAAGAATAAAAGTAAAAAAAGAAAGAAATAAAAAAATAATATAAAAGATAAGAGAAATTATTAACATTCATGAACGATATTGTTGATGGAACAAAAAGAAAAAAAAAAAAGATTAGTAATACCTTTTAACGTTTCTTGAAAATCACGAGCATCGTTGGTACCTTCTACTTTATGATTACCACCATAACTCAAATATTGATAATAATCAAGATCAGTCAATCCCAATTCAGCTGTGAAACAGAACGCAATGTTATTTAATAAATTATCAGATTTACGTTATTTAAATAAAATAAAAAAGAGAAGGTTTCTTAAATCACATCCAATTCATAATACGTACTGTGCTGTACGAATTTTGTACGAATTTTCTTGGCACGTTAAATCTTTTCTGTTTACTTACATTTCATTTCAGAGTCGGCACCGGTTGCCAACTGATAAAATATATGAAAGTTTCTTTCTCCATGATTATGACAAGTAACTCTCGATTTCTCTAACAAAAAATTTGATATTTTTCCACCATTAGGTTGTCCACCTCCATCGAATTGTATCTCCACGTATTTGCCCTGATAATAAAGAATCAATTAGATTAATCGATTAGATAAATCAAAATTTTTGTTATATTTTAAGAGATAAGTAGATATAGGTATATACATATCCAATAAAAAAAAAAATATATATATATATATATTCTATATTCTCTATATAATTATATAGAAATATGATTGAAACGTACAAATCTACTGCTATTATTATTTCGCATTGTTTTGGCATTGCCAAAAGCTTCTAAAAGAGGATTCGACTCCAAAATCACATCCTTCACTTTTTGTACCCTCTCACCACCTCCACTGACCCTGGCTATATATGACATTATGTACTTAGCTGCTACGGTTTTACCAGCTCCAGATTCGCCACTAAAACAATATAAATTCGTCATAAAAACAATACAAATTTAAAGAGAAAATTCTTAAATAAATAAAGATGTACATGTACATATGTAGTTATGTATATGCATATATGTGCATTTACCTTATAATAACACATTGGCTTTCATTATCAATCAACATATTTCTATACATTTCGTCTGCCAATCCATAAATATGTGGAGGATTTTCGTAAGGTGCCTACAAACAAAAAATCAGAATGTATATATATATATATATATAAATTTATATCGATAATATTTACAGATAAATAAATTATACATTTATTACATATTAAATATAATTATACATTAAATAAATAAATAAATGGATAATAATTATTATTATAATAATGAATATTTATAATTTAAATAATAAGTAAATAAATCGATATATACATTGAAATATAAAACAATTTGGTATAGTAAAAGTTCCTGTAAGTATGCAAAATATATATGCATCACCGATGTAAGGAGTCTTATCATCTTTCAGGGGCCATCGATAGGACTATGTACACGTGTAAATTTGTTTAATAGTTATTTACAATATATAAGGATTATAAAAAAGCATTTAAAAACTTACTGCTCCTTGGTAAATTTCCACTTCTTTTTCACCAAAATATGGCATTTGTTTAAATGGGTTGATCGATACCAGGACAGGACCGATGCATGTCTGACAGGCATTAAGGAAATTTTTCAAAGTCATGCTGTACTCTAATCGGGTTAATGATTGTAACGAATTGATCGAGAAAGGATAAAATGGAAGGTACAAAAAATGGTTTGAAAAGTTGAAAGAAAATGTGATTATATAAAAATAATAACATTTTTTTTTTAACATTTTTTCTTTTCTTTGTCAATATAATATTGAAAAGTTTTTTCCAGTTTATCTATTAGAAAACATTTTAAATTGGGATTATTAATCTTGTTAGAATTTTTGAAATTAAGCCAATAAATGAGAAATTTTTTAAATGTTACATCGAGTATATTTAATCAACGAAAGAAACGAAAAGTTTTGTATTTGTGTGCTTATGTATTTTATCAAATTTATGAAAAAGAAAAATCAAGGTTTCAAAAATGTTTAAACATATCGATCTATAATTTTTCAAAAGGATACGAATATATAATCATCCATATATCTTTTCTTGAGATTCTCAATAATAGCGTCTGCGGTGATCTTAGGAAGCAATACCATATCGTCCACACCCGAAACTTTGACATTTTGACTTTGCCAGTGATAAACCTGAAAGAAAATATATATTAACGATATCAAAAAGTTATAAAAACACGTTATAGATATTTATTAATTTATTAATATCAATCGAACATATATAATAATTTTTTAATAAAAAAACAAACGTTCGTCTTTCATATAAATTAAATGTATTTACTACTTGTAATACGAATATAATCAAAGAAAAAAGTAATAACAGTATGAAATGTTTAGTTTCCTTTTCTTTTTTTTTTTTTCTTTTTTTTTTATTAATTAATTAACGAAGAAAGATAATATTGATATTATAGATTACGTAGAATAGATGATATAGAAAATATAGAATGATTTTTTTTCTTTTCTTTTTTTTTTTTATGTAAAAATTCAACGTAAGAAACGATTAGTTTTAATTAGTCGAAGCTTTTTAAAATAACTTTAGTTATTAGCATTTAAACGACACTGATTCAAAATGAATGAAAAGAGAAAAAAGAGAATATGTAGGTCGAAATAAGATAGTGCCATTGTCGTAGAATTTAACTGTGTCATTAACCCCCATACATCGTTTGTCAGTGTGCCATGAAAATCCTATTAGGATTCTCTTCGACCTCTATGACTTTTGATGATACTGATAGGTTTTAACGTGTAACGTTGCTTGCTCGAGAAAATCGATTGAACCTCGAATAAACAGTAGTCGGTTCTCAGTTCTCTTTAAAACTTTCATGAAAATACAATTTCTATTTAAACCAATGAGATGATCTTTTAAAATGATCATTTTTAAATGTCTAACGTTAATTTTAATTTTTATCGTTGAATTTTATCATTCATAAAGTTTCATGAATATTACATTCAAATTAATTTATACTTGAATCTGTAGAAAAAAAGTCAAAGATATTAAACAAGGAGTTTCGTTTAAATTGAAATATCTTTTTTAAAATATTTGTATCAAAATTTTTAAACTTATCGAGACCATCTGAAGGTCGTTAAAATTTGATATTTTATCGTATTATCGAAAATAACTGTAACATTTTAAGCATTACAATTAGATAAGATAAACTATATAATTTGAAATACCCGCGTAATTAATTGAAGAAAGCTCCATTTTGAATGATAGCATTCACTGAAAATAATACAAGTGAAATCTTTATTTTCATTTTCACGTGTTATTCATCTTCTAACAAGCGAAAGGAGAAATCGAAGATTCTAACATTCATTCACGCTTACGTGATAATTTATGTTTAGATCAATTTTTTTTTTTTTTTCTATATCTGCGTAAGGAAAGTTATAAATTTATAATACGAAAGAATTCGACATTAATTTCCGTGTTATTTTAACAACATTTATATTACATATATATATATAAAATTTTTGTCTTTTTTTATTATTATGTTTATAACATGCAATAAATATATACTTACTAATAATTATGTTTAATAACATTACGGTTATTATTTCTTTTTAAATAATGATAATTTTTTCACTTAAAATAATATTCAGTAAATATTTAATTATTAATCGAAAATTTTCTATAATAATAATAACAACAATAATAACAATAATAATAATAACAATAATATATAAACAATAAATTCCCAGTAAATGTTTAATTATTAAATTTTTTTATTATAAAAAAATTTCTATAATAAAAAAACATTTGTATTTTCACAATTTTCTTAACGAATATTAATTAATTAATTAAAAAAAAAAAAAAAAAAAAAAAGGTTACTAGTATAAAAAAAAAGAAGGTTACTAGTATTTACAGATTAAAAAAGAAAAGAGAACGAAAAAACTCTAGCGAATAACAAAACTATATCCTATTAAGAATATTTATCGACATTGACTTTATTAATTCTTCATGTTAGTTTGAAAAATTATATCGACCGACCGAGATGTAATCTATAATATTATTCGAATAAATAATAGAACTGACGTGGAAGTAGATGGAACTATGTTGATGACACGCGATAATCAGGAAGGTTGCTTGGCTCATTGACAGAAATATTGCCAACGTAAGCGTATTGCGTATCGATCCGAAGTTTTAACACTTCATACAGTTTTCTGCTTGGGAACGTTTTCCTTGATGAAGAGAGGAGATAACGAGAAAAGATAGTCACTAAAATACCAGACATTTACTAAATCTACTAAACCAATTTCTACTTCCTAATTCAAACAATTAGGTATATTCGTCAATATTTCTTTTATATAATCCAATTGCATAATTTTGTTCTATCATTTAGCATGATTAAATTAATTCCGACAAAGTAAGCCGAATTTTTGATTAATTTGAAAAACAATATTTATTCGATATTATTCATTTTTTTATTCTCTTTCATTATTATTATTATTATTATTATTATTATTGTTATTGTTATTGTTATAAGTAAGAAAAATTATTTCGTGACATAATTATTATGCATTCAGTAATGCCCGTATTATTGCAAAGAAATTTTTATATGTAAATTAAAAATTTTTAAACACGTAATTAATTGAAAATTAATCTTGATTGGAAGAAAGTAGAATTTGGAATAATTCGAAGAACGATATCTCTTTCAAATTATTTATTTATTTATTAGTTCATTATTATATCTAAGTAAAATCAATTTCAATTGGTATTATATTTAATTTCATTGTAATTGGTGATAGAAATTATAGCATTAGACGTCATACGTATTATTAAAAAGAAATTTTTATGCGTAAATTAAAAATCACAATACGTAATTCATTTAAAAATTAATTTCTGTATAGAAAGAAAGTTGAATATTAGACGAATTCGAAGAACGATTTCTCTTCGAAAGTATTTATTTTTTTTTATTAACTTATTATAATAGATAATTCGTGACAGTATTATTCCTCCCGTTTGTACGTATTATTAAATATAAATTTTAATGGGCAAATTAAAAATTAATTTCGATCGAAAGAAAATAGAATTTAAACGAATTCGAAGTACGATATTTTTCATTAGAAATTATTCAATCAAATTATTTATTTACTTATTTATTTATTGTACTTTTTAAAGATGCTATTTCATTGCACTTGATTGTACGTATTTATGTATACCTGTATAAAAAATAAAAGAAAGAAAAAAAGAAAAGGAAGAAAGAAAAGAAAGAAAGAAAGAAAGAAAAAGAAAGGAAAAAAATTGTAGAAGAAAATGGTCTTCACCGCATCCTGAATATAACAGAAAGAGAAATGTGAAAGAAAAGACGAACATCAGTTGGTAAGCAGTGCAGTCATTGTGGTATAGTTGTGAGAGAAACGGAAGTGGTACTCTGTATTGTCCATTTCCGTGAATGTTTTTTTCTTCTTTTTTTTTTCTTTTCTTTTTTTTTGTTTTTTTTTTTTTTTTTTATCTTTTTTGTTCACTTTCACACCTTCCTAATGACAGCCACAGTAAATACACAATTCAAAAGATTCCAAAGCTCGTAATACGATTTTATTATTTTTGCAATTGAATAAATTTAACAAAAATTTCATTCCAACGTTTAATATATAGATTTATGACGTAATATTATTTCGTCTATATTCACAATAATTACAACAAATTCAAATATTTTCTAATGAATTTTATCTTAACTCTTTACAAACCAATTTTTCTTTGAAAAATAATTATCCTTGAATACGTACTAACAATTAATTTTGACGAATAATTAACAAATTCAAAAGAACAAACAAAATGAAGAGATTAAAATATATATATAAAGAAAAAAAAAAAAAAAAAAAAAAAACACAAATTATACAGACATACGAGTATATACAATTGTACGATTGATTATAAAAAAAAAAAAAAAACCAACAATTAATTTTGACAAATTAATTAATAAATATTATTAGTAAATAAAACTGATTAAATAAGGTACGTGTAGCACGTGCAATATGGTTTTTCTAATTTCAATCGTAAAATCAGAAAGAAAAGAAATAAAGAAAATTATGAAAGAAACATAGATATAATAAAAAAAAGAAAAAAAAAAAAAAAAAAAAAAAAGAAAAAAAGAATTAAAGGAAATAACGAGAAAATAAAGTATAATAAAGTATAATAATCCGAGAGAATAAAAAAACAAAATAGAATTATTTTTTTTAACAATAGCAGGTAATCGTATCGAGGTCATTGCTCGCCCCATAATAACAACATAGTCCAATAATATCAAATAGATGAGGCCAAAGGATAGGCTTGGCTTAATTATCGACGTAAATCACGAGAGGATATGCTCGTTGTTAGAAGCTAATCCCCGAACGCGGGTCCATTGAGGTGATTTCACGGTTTCCGGTTTCTGCGTGTGCGCGCTCGTTTGGTCTCGTGCAATGAAACTGTCTGTTCGTTCACCGGAATTCCGCCGGCAGCTGCCAACGAGATATTCCTCTCTTCTTCTTCGTGCAATCTCAACGTTCTACCTACCAACCCATCATCTATGTTTGTATGTGTGTATGTAAGTACATATGTACTTAAAGCACGTATATGTATGTATGCATGTATGTACTTTTGTTGACCCGTGTTGAGAATTAAGAAGTTAAAGGTGCACCTCGTATAAATGTAATCAATTTTTACTTTCAAAAACATCATCGTCATTTTTCTTTATTTTAATCATGATTTATTTATTTAGTTTTTAATTTTTTATATAGTATAATTCTTTTTTATATGATATGATATATATATATATCATATAATATATAATAAATATAATAAATGTCGTTTTACATTAAACTTTATTAAATATGTTGTTTAAATAATTATTTAAAAATTATTATTATGTTTAACTATTTTGTTTAATATTAATTTTACAACTGCATTTATCGAGATAAAAGTCTTAAAGGTATGCACATCGTGAATGATATCATTATATATATATATGTATATACATACATGATTAAAATAATCAGTAACGATATGCTCATAATGTTAATTGCACTTACGTGCTTGGATCTCGTAATATCTCAGGATAAACTTTTTTTTTGTTGTCCTCTTTTTCATAAAGACTTAATAAATTGATTAATTACTTAATTACTTAATTAATAACTTTGTCTATATTTTCCTTCAAACTTGCAATTTAATATAATATATAAATAAGGTCTATAAGAATTGTTTATTAATGATTGTGAAATATCTACTACAATAAATAATGGTCTTAAACAATCGATATTGTGAAAAACGAAGATAGTTATAGGTACGTTTAATTAATTATACGCAACAAGGAATGTATACTTATCGTAAATATGATCCTCGTAACAGTGATGCTTATTGTTCTAAACAAGCACGTGTCATTAATCAACGTTAATAGATACTTCGTAGAGAATTTCCAAAGCGAATAGGCGTGTTCGGAGATTAGCATATCGTTTGTCACGAATTTAGGATAAATTTTAGAAATTTTTTTATATTGCAATTATATCGTAATAAATTAGGATAGAAAACAACGATTTTAAAGATAAATTATTATATATATAAAAAAAAAAAGTAATAAAAGAAAATAAAATAGATATATAAAAATAGATATATAAAAAAGAAATATATAATAATAAGTATATAGAAATTTTTCTATGTATATGTAAATAAAAATAGTCTGTGAATATTAAAATATATCTGCAAAAAGAAATGTAGGCAACAATATATTTATTACATATACATACACATAAGACGGTTTCTATATTAAAAATAAAAAGTAGATCAATCCATATGCTCGATAATGAGTATGCAGTTAACGCTATATCTGTTAACTTTTTTCAATTGTCATGCAATAATTATTCGTTATCGATTGAAAAAAAACGTCGTTTCCGAAATCATGACCTTTACTAAAAGTAAACAACAAATGTATAAACAAAAAATTTGTTTATCCTGTTTCACACGTTAATTTCGTCATCTCTTCCTGATTATAAAGCTACATTTAAATGATTCGGCGTTATTTATATATGTATGTGTATTATAAAAATATCGATCCTTTTGCAAGAGAAAAACATTAACATTACAAAAAAATCGATGTTAACTCTTGCCTGCTTTGACGCAATGATAAGAGAATCTTTCCTGATAAACTCCCGACTAAGTTTTCATATCAGATAAGCTACAAAACATCCAGCCAAAGCACGGAAAAGTACTTACATTCAATATATTGAAGAGAACTATATCTCCTATTTTTTAACAATATTTTGACATAATATATCATACTTCTCCAATAAAAAGTATAATAATTTTTAATATAATTAATTATATAATTATATTTTTTTTTGGCTACATAATGAACGATCTGGGGAAATCGAAAAAATGATCGAGGAAAAATTTAGAATTGTAGATCGAACTCTATAAAAAAAACCACAATTCGTCTTGTCATGATCTGATAGTGTACTCTAATCCTGATAGAATTGTATACCAATGCTAAAAGATAATAATTTATTTTCTTTATTAATTGTTAATGTGTTTTTTAATGAAAGGCATCATACAAGGTGTCCCATTTATTTTAAAAATTGGAGTATTTCGTGAAGGATTGACACTAGCAAAAAAATTTTTTACTAATATATTTGGTGTGAAGGACAAAATCATATATTACCTATCTTTTTTGTAAGTCAAGTGATAAATATCAAAGAGAAATTCATCTTCTTAAATAAATCTACATATTTTTCTTTTGACAGTTTTGTATCATTTACAGAAACAAATTCAATGACATACCATATGAGAACATTTATTATTGTAAAATATTATAAACAATGATCATTTTGTATAATTAGCAAATAAAATGTATTTTCTATGTATTATTAATGAAAATAAAAATAAAAATGTTTTACGAGAAAAGAAATCTGATGTGTTTTGCATTAAGTCAAATCATTTCTCCTTACCCACAATCCTGACTACTTTATTTCAAATACTGGACAAAGAAAAATCATTGCTACAAATCAAGTATCAGAAACACATGATGCGTAAAGAGGTGGCACGATTTCGCGTGCCACCTCCTGATAAGTTATACTCCCCCGTTAGAAATTTTAAATTCTAGAGAAAGGAGTAAATTTTCCCGCAAATCGAGTTTTGTAACAGGATCACATGATGCGTGAAGAGGTGGCACGTGAAATCGTGCCACCTCCTGGTAAGTTATTCTCTCCTGTTAGGAATTTCAAAACCGCCTGTGGTGCAAATATTTTCACCGAATTGAGTTTTGCGAACTATTCTTCTTATTAAGGTTTTCAAATTTTGTCGTATCACCAAAATTGCAAAATTTAATTATTATATAAAGAACAATTTTGTTTTTGGTATATAATTTATGTTATATTGGTTGAGCTTAATTTAAAACACACTGCATTTTTTAAAAATAAACATTTATTTTCATTTTAATTATTTATATGTACAAATTACATTGTATTTGTTGATTATAGATATATTGATATAATCATATAATTTATTATATAATATAATACATTAGTATATAATTTGAAATCATATAATGCAGTATAATGTAATATATATATATGTATGTGTATATTTTATTATATTATTATTTAGCTTATACACTTTTTTATGTATGACTGATATCGAAACATTTTGTTATTTAAATTTCGTTTGCATTATTTACCGATTCTTTATTATTCATATCTTTAATGTCATCAATAGCACAAATTTGTTCTAAGAGTTATGTGGTCTTTTTTCTTCTTCTTGGATATCTTCTATGTCCTCTTGTGTATTATCATTGCTAGTTGTTTAATTTTATGAAAATCTACATGAATCTACTTGATTACTATTTAGTTGCATTGCATTGATTTCGTTAGCCAACTGAAAAAGAAAATAATAAATTATTTTTATTTTTCATATTGTTTTGATTTATTTTGATTGCATTTAAAAATAATAATCACAAACTTACTCTTCTTCCTTAATTCTTTGGTCATAAAATTCTCTACTGTAATACTATAAAACCAGGATATCATGCGCCATAAATTTTCTTTCGCAGCAACTCATCTCGAGTTATAATAATTGCTTGAAGTTTATTACTAGATAGTTTAGATTTTGTCGAAAAATAAGATATCATTGTTTGTAAAAGTCTTATAGTTCGCATACGTTTTAAAATAGATCTCTTTGGAGAAAAGGCACGATCGAGTGAGTGATAGAGGATGTAAAACAATAGAAATGACAAAGTCTCGTTGATTTTCAAAAAGTGTATAAGAGAAAATTATATCCAGAAAGACAACACGCATATATGTATATGTGATACATATATCATATATATATATATATATATATATATATCTGTTTCATTTATATATTTTGTTACAATATGTAAATATGCAGTAATTTTATTTATGTGTATATGCGCATTTATTACTTAAAACTTTTTCTATAATATAAATAAAATAAATCTGTTATTTATAAATATTTCGTATATATATATATTTTTTTTTTTTTACTATAAATCTTAAATATATAAATCTATATTTATAAATGTATCGATCGACTTATTAATTCAATATGATGTGAACAAAGAGTAAAATGAGGTTTCTGACGCGGGCGTATCAGAATCAATCGGAAAAGTTGTTTCGCCATGATGAAAATACATTTTTTTTTTCGTTCTCACGCGACAGAAAGAGAAAAAAGAAAATAAATTAACGTTGGGATTGCAAAATATTAGATTCTTTAGTGCGAGCCAAGTACTATACAAAGCAAGTTACGCGTATTACGTTGGAAGAACGAGCCGACCCTGTTACCACGACTGCTACTACTATGAAGACACACGTTTCTTTAGAAAGAAAAAGAGAGAAAGAGAAAGAAATAATGAAAGAGAGAAAAAGAGAGAAAGAGAGAGAGAGAGAGAGAAATTAATAACAATAAACATCCGACACAAGGACGTTCGTTGCTCGCTATGCGATTTCTAATGCTCTAAGTATTGTATTATTAAAGTCTTGCTAAATTTTTCGTCCTCGCATTTGTTTGACAACGAGTCATCTGATGAGAATGAGTTAGAAAAACAGTATTGATTAGAATGATGAAATATAATTTGCTAATTAATATGTATCAGGAAAAATAAATGATTAATCAAATTAATGGATTATAATCTTTAGAATAAATCTGAATTAAATAAAAAAAATAAAAAATAAAAAAAAAGAGATAATAGATTAACAACGAGTCATCCGAATTAAGAAAACAAAACTGATTAGATCGATGGAATCTAATTTTCTAATTAACACGTTCTAGAAGAAATAAGTAATTAATCAAATTAATAGTACATTATCTTGGGATTAATATGTGGCAAGACAAAAAGAAAATTGATTATATCAATAAAATCAGATTTTACAATTAATAGAAACTAAAGGGTCGCTTAAATGAATTCATTAGATTGATGGGAAAACATAATTTATAATTAATCTGAAATTGATCTTAGGAAAAAGAAATTAATTCGATTAGAATTGATTAGAAGCAGATTTTACAATTAATTTACAATTGATTTGAGCTAATTCTTTTTTATATGATTTGAAATCTATTTTTTAATTGAGCTAAGACAAAGAAATAGAATTGGATCGACGAAAAATAATTTCGAAATAATTCTGACGTAGAAAAACAAATTAAAATTAAAAAGAGGGTAGAAAGATCGATAAACTCAAATGTCACAATTTATCTGAAACTACGTGTTTCTTTCTGATTAGATCAGAGGGACGAATTTTATAAAGTATACATCAAAAAAAAAAAAAAAAATATGTTTATATTGTTTCTATAAAAAAAGATTACCCAATGCGTGGCCAATACGTGTAGGTTCAAATAATAAATATTTGTTATGTTCGAACACGAATGACGGAACAAAACTTCCACTTCAATCGTTTACATTTGCATATCGATTTATTTACATGAGACAAAAATATATCTACATACTTTACGTTTATCGAATCGATAACAGTTGTATTTTATCAGATAAATATCATTCTATTTATTGATCAGACGAATAGAATACATAAATATATCGGGTGTACCGAAAATCTTAATAGAATTGGGAAAGAGATTATTTCTTGAAAATAATAAGAAAGAATAAAAAAAAGTCATAGAAATAAAAAAAAAAAGTCAAAGTGATCTAAGTAACTGATAAACTAAATATTGCCTTTTTGCATGTGTAATTTAATTAATAAAATTCTTTTCTTATAATTGTATTCTTATTTTCTTATGATTCTTTAAGCGATAAATTGGAATTTCAAAAAAAAAAAAAAAAAAAGGAAAAAAAGAAAAAAAAAGAAACAAAATGAATAAGAAATAAGATAAAGATAAAGAAAATAAAAGAAGAGGATTAAATAAACAAATATAAAGACGTTAGATAACGAAGAACGTAAGATGTAAATCTTCATTAATTTTAATAGGTTATACAATTAGTAACAAGAATCAGGACAATAATAATTAATCTTGTCTGGTGCGGCGATTGACCCAGTAATAAAGCGTTATATACGTGTACACTCCAATTTTCAGAACGAAAGCTAGCTCAAACATAATCGGTTAGTTCCGTCGAGCAGATTAAAATGCCGGATAAGGTTAGAACGAGTTCGACTCATCTCGAGATTAAGAAGAATTAAAAGACGCATCATTTTACTCATGACAGTTGCTTATATACACTTGGTATATTTATATACTCGGTATATAAATATGTACTGCATAATTCATAGAAAAGGAATTATCTATTTATCATTGATAAACATTGTCACATACAATTTATTCTTCATAATCATTCTCGAATTAATTAACAAAACTATAAATAACTAAAAACATGAATTATTCGTATCAAACGAATTGATTAATATTTTGTTAAAAAAAAAAAAAAAAGAAAAAAAAAAAAAAGAAAAGAGAAAGAAGAAAACGAATTAGATCAAAAGTTTGAATGATTAATAATATGTAGAAAAATTTGACAGAAAAGATATAATTGAATTTGTGGAAACAAAGAATGAATGAAAGAGAAAGAGAGAGAGAGAGAGAGAGAGAGAGAGGGAGAGAGAGAAATTAATAAACATAAATATTGGAAATAATCCAGAAATGAAAAATTGATGAAGATATCCAAAGATAAGGAACATAAACGTAACCAAGTAGACAATTTCCTCTAGGAACGATCTTGTTCTCCGCTTTTAAAGATATGAAAGAACTTGAATCGAGCTCAAGGCAACTAGCACGAACTCAATGCAGATTCTATCGAGCCAAATAGAGATATAAGTACATATGTATTAAATACATATATATGTATATGTATATATCTACGTATAATGGTACACACCTACTTGTATCATTTCTTCTTTCGTCGTTGAGTAGGTTCAGGCTCGTTCACGTCATTTTATCGTAACAAGAGAGAAACGACAAAAGAAACTGTGGTTCAAGTGACCTCTTGTTCTTTCTCTCTCTCTTTCTCTCTCTCTCTCTCTCTCTCTCTCTCTCTCTCTCTCTCTCTCTCTCTCTATCTATCTATCTATCTCTATCTATCTATTTATCTATCTATCTCTATGGATAACAACTGTTCCGTGTATTGAAACATGAATCACCATATAGTACAAACGTAATCCTGTTTCATAAGTTTACACGGAAATATAATTTTTATTTTTCCTTTTCCTCTGATCGATTTGAATTAAAAAGTCATTATTCGATGACAATCTAACTGATTCATAAATGCAATTATGTTTCCTCGAGAATGAGTATCATCTTTTCATCTTTTTCTTTTTTTTTTTATTTTTTTTTTTTTTTTTAATATTTAGTACTTAGTTATAGTAATATAGTAATATAGTTTTATAATAGTTTTATAAAAAAAAAAAATTTTCTTTTTCTCTTGATTCATTATAAAATATAAAATTATTGTTATTTGAATTATTTTAATTTATTGTAAACTATAAAATTATTCGCATAACGTTAATCATTTAACGTTAATTATTTAGTATCAAAAAAGTATTCTATTTTATTCTACTTTTTATTTTATTTTTATTATATTACAGAATAATCCATTAAAATTTATGATCATATACCTTTTTAATAATTTCATTCTAATTCTAATCAGCTCCGAAAAAAGAGAGAGAGAGAGAGAGAGAAAGAGAGAGAGAGAGAGAAAGAGAGAGAGAAAGAGAGAGAGAAAGAGAGAGAGAGAGAGAAAGAGAGAGAAAGAGAGAGAGAAAGAGAGAGAGAGAGAGAGAGAAAGAGAAAGAAAGAGAACAAAAAAAATTTTTAGGACAGTTTCAAAACGAGATATAGAAATTTTCTAAACTTTATTCTAAATTCTTTCTAAATTATCAATGGTTAATATAAATGACAAGACAACACGTTACAAGATGTTTCAATGTTCCGGCTAAACGCTTCGTCGAATGTAAAAAAATCGATAAACGTGTTTCGGTTGGACAAACAAGTGTAGAAAATGCATTTCAATGTTATTCGTCGCGGTTTATCATTTGGCCTCTTTAAAATAGAAAAAAAAAAACTATCGTTATAGTTATATGTATTATGGATGAGTACTTAACATACATGTATCTATGTACAAACATAGGTAGGTGTCTAGAGAGAACATTATGTATACTTTCTAATCACATGTCCTGTCGTTACATTAACGATCATCTAAGCAGCCAAGAAAAATCTGTAATTATTACTAATATTATTATTATTATTATTATTATTATTATTATTATTATTATTATTATTATTATTATTATTATTATTATTATTATTATTATTATTATTATTATTATTATTATTATTATTATTATTATTATTATTATTATTATTATTATTATTATTATTATTATTATTATTATTATTATTATTTTTATTCTGAATCTCGTTATCTCGTTAAAAACATTTAAACATCGTTTCGTTGAAATTTTAGTTTCGATAAGCTCTCTCATAACAGTAAACAAATGCATATATATATATATATATATATATATATATATAAAATTTATATATATATAATATATATAATATTATATTACAATATATATATATATATATATAAATTTCGAAAGTTTCGTATCACTAATAATTAGCGGCATATTTATTTAATTTTGGAGATAAGTAAAACCCCTTTAGCGTATAAATAAATAATATAAATTAGAATGAAAATGTCGAATTAACGTGAGGTATTTCTATTTGGTAAAATATACATGACGTACAATGTCGAGAAATACTTTGGGAGATCTTCAAGAACGACTTAAATGTGACTCACTCTGAATATGTCTCTCTCTCTATCTCACTCACGTAGCTTCGTGTCTCTTCTAAAAATACATACAACATGTATATATACATATATCGTTGCTTTGTCCTCTCCTGTCGCGTGACATTCGACCTCGCTTGTAGTAAATCTTTCTCTCTCTCTCTCTCTTTCGTTTTTTCTTTTTCTCTCTATTTCTTTCTATCATTTTCTTTTTCGTCAATTGTATCAACCAATAAGAGCTCTCGAAAATTTTTGGAATTCGTTCAAAAGGCGCAAGCTTAAAAGTAATATATAGAAATCGATAGCTTTTTTATGTCTTCATTAAATTTGATCAGAAAAATGTGAATGATTCTATGTAGTATGTAGTAATATAGTGTATATATATATAGGAATATATATATATATATATATATATATATATATATATTAGGTGGACCGGAAAGTAATGTCGCTTTCTTAAATTAAATTCAAACGAATAAATTTTTGATAAGTTTTTATTTTTAATCACAATCAAATATCGACATGTGCAGAAACGACATTACTTTGCGGTACCCCTAATATATATATATATATATATATATATATATATATATATATTCCTATATGTATGCGAAGAAAAGATTTTATATGAAATTTTCTAATAAAAAATAGATTAGAAAATCTATGCTCTGTCTCTCTCTATCTCTCTCTATCTCTCTTCATTCATTGATTCATTCATTGAGAAAGAAAGAGAAAGAGAGAGAGAGAGAGAGAGAGAGAGAGAGAGACACAGAGAGAGATGTTGTATCTAAATAAATATAGATAAATTAATAAATAAAAATAAAATATATAAATATAATAGAAGACGAATAATTTATACGATGAAAATAATATAATAGTAAAACTATTGTTACACCTACAACGTTAAAATGAAAATATGAAGAAAAGTAAATGGTTTCGTTCTAATAATCACTCATCCGAATCTAACGTAATACTTTTTACATTGTTTTAGACAGGTCGAGTAAAAGTGGGCTAATCATCCTTTACGGTAGTGGCCTTTAAAAGCAGATTTCCAGTTCACACTTATTCGACTTAATATTCGAAAGAAATTTAATCTTTGAAAAAAAAAAAAAATGTTACAAAAAGCGTTCAAAAATGTTGAAAAAATTTTAATATTAATATCATTCGTCAAAACAATATTCATATCACAATTTTATTAAATTGCTAGTGTTCATAAGAAATAAAAAAAAAGAAGAAAAAAAAACGAAAAGGAAAAAGAAATAACGGTACGACATTGATCGTTCTTTCTCGTAATACATCATTGAAAGGGATAACGAGCTTCAATTCTAACTTAAAAGGAAAGTAAACTCATTTATTATCTTTCCTTGTCTTTTAAACAGTTAACCAATGTATCGTACGGTAAAAAATTCTACGATCCTTTTTATTAAATTCGAAGCACGAAGGATTAGTGTTAGTCATTGACGTGAATTCTTCGTAAATCGCTACGATATATATATATATATATATATATATATATATTATATATATAATACGATTATATATATATATATTATATATATAATACGATTATATATATATATATATATATATATATATATTATTCGATAAAGTTCTTAATAGTATATTACTTCGAGGTTACGTTCTATGTACATAAGTATCGCCATTTATTGTCATTAAAATTAGAAAGAATTTAAGGAAGTAATCAGGAAAAAATCTGGAAAATATCCGCGTATTTTTCTTATGACTCACAACGGAAGGACGAACTTGAAATATATATATATATATATATATATATATATATATATATATATATATAAGACGTAATAAATTGAATTAATGAATTTCAAATACAAAAGTGAATATTCATGTTTACAATCATTCTAATAGACTATCGAATTGATTATGATCAAGATACGTATAGAGATCAGACGTAAGTTTAACTTTCATTTGAATGAAAGCAATTTCGTTCTTTTAAAATTTGACTTTCATCGTGTTAAAGTTTCCTACTTTTTAAATGCATACATTGATACGTACATCCATGCATGCATACATACATACATACGTCCTCAGTCCTCAGCCTAACCCAACGAAATCCAAGAAAACCGGCATTGAATTCACCACACGGTTTCCGATCACGGAAGCATCTGCATATAAGTAGAAACTTATGTACCCTACGTGTATGTCATTCAGTCGATCGAAAACGCAATGAATAAATAAATTTAATTTGTCTCTAACATCTAATAGATAGAAAATATAATATATTTTCTAAATAAATATATTTTTTAATATATCACGTACTTCATTTTCTTATTATCGTTCATAATTTTACATTCATAATTTTACATATGTTTTTCAACGATCGTCGTTTAAAAAAAAAAAAAAAAAAGAAAAAAAAAATAAAAAGAAAAGAAATAAACATTCACACATACTATCGCAAATCTGCATCATCGTTTGATATTAATTTTTCAACATGAATTTCTATAAATTAGGTTTAAAAGCGAAATTGATTCATTGATACTATACCATTTGATTTTTCCACTCGGATTCATTAAAGGAACGCAAAGTCGCCAGTCAAAAAGGTAACCAGTTTTACACGAGACTTTCCGAGAAGAATAAGAATTAGAATAGGAATAAGAATAAGAATAAGAAGCAGAAGAAGAAGAAGGAGAAGACAAGAAGAAGCCCGTAAAAAGACGATAACTAAGTTTAAGAAAAGATAACGATCTTCGAATGGAAAGTCAAGGGAAACTCGAAATAGAGATATAAAGAGAACGCATTACGATCACTTACCATGTTGACAAACGAACGTGATTTGTCCTCGAATATGTATCACGTGTCTCCGAAATAAGTCACTTTCTCCTGTATAAATTGTAAATAAAAATGATTTCTAGTTCGTCCTTCTTCAATTTTAATTTTCTTCGATGTTATTTTCAATATTAAATCTTTTTTGAATAAAAATCGTTCTCGACACGGCACAATCTGATATATATATGTATATATATATATATATATATATATATATATATTCATATACATACATATATATATATATACACACAAACATATATATTTATAATATATATATATATATATATATATATATATATATATATATATATAAAGTTTAATAGCAAAGATCCGTCGAGTTAATTCGAACGTCGAACTCACTTATACATGTGCATGCTTTCATGTGTTAAATATGTGTGATAACATTACATTTATATATATATATATATATATATATATATATATATGTATATATATATGTATGCATGTATATATATAGTACGATGGGACAACGTACCGAAGAACACGTACGAGAAAAAAAAAAGAAAGATATATAGTAGGTGAGTGTAGCGCGCGCTACCGTCAACGCGAAGAGAAGACGCGAAACGACACTACTTCTCTCGTGGTTCGTTGCGCACTGATCGACGGCATTACTCGATGTTAAGCGACGAGTCACGAAGCGAACGATATACGTCACGCTCTCTGACGTCATTCTCGGAGACGCGCCAACTTTGTCTCGTCAGACTTCGTATCTCTTCGGGTCGGTATCGTCGATTACTACGTTATCTATCAAGGAAATCTTTTGTTTCCTATTGTTATTAACAAAAAATATAACTTTTGGTTGTAGATATTAAATATTTTGTCAGTTGTTTAATATAAATCTTTTCTTTAATTAAATATATATATATATATATATATATATATATATATATATATATATATGTATGTATGTATATATAAATTGCACACACATATACACACGCACATACATACACATACACACATGTATGTATATATCTATTACTTTGCTATTTGAAACTGTTAAATGGGATTAATTTGAAATAAATATTGAAAGTTACTATTGCTTGTCAATATTATTATCTTGGCAAATAATTGTAACAATATAAAATATATCGTTGTTTTGTTAAATAGATATTTAAACTATCGAAAAAAAATTAACTTGAAATTAATATAACAATTTACGTTAAACGTTATGAAATTAATATTACAATTTTTTAAGTTTAATATCTAATATAAACGAGTAATTATAAGTCAATTCGATTTATAAATTTAAAAAAATATGATGATCGATATAAAAATTCGAAAATATACAAAAATATTTTTTGCTTTACTTCTCTTCAGTAAAATTTTTTTTCTATATCAGTGAATAGCAACATTTGAATGTTTCTAGGTAGGTAACACGTTCCGTTTGTCGTAATTTTGGTGAAATCTTCAAAACACTTCCGTTAGGAATATAATTGGTGTCCGACTAGCAGTGCACTGACTACCGTTAACGGTAATTATAACGATATCGTACGATGCATTTACGTGACACATCGTATGTACTATGACAGTAAAATTTCAAAATGAATAAGATTAAAAAAATAGAATTTTTTTTATATATTATAGTAATACATATAAATAAAAAAAAGAAATATACGAATAAATATATTAGTATGATATAATAAATAGTTATAAAAATAAATATAATATCACACACACACACACACACATATATGTATATAATTTCAATATAATATAGAAATTATATATTAGTGATTAGATCAATATCTTTAAATTCGATATTTATACTGTGTACGTATGTATACGTGTATGTTATTTGTAATTTTCTTTAATGAAAATTATTAAATGAATTCGATCGTTAAAAATTTTTGATGTATTTAAAATGATTCAAATTATCTGTTAAAATTGTTCGAATATTTCCGTTCTACTTGTCCCTGACGAACTAAAAATACATGATATTTCTCTATGTCAATCTCTTTTTTGATGACCCTGAAACATTCCTTGCAAATGGACAGAGAAAGAGAGAGAGAGAGAGAGAAAGAACTATCGCAAAGATAAAAAAAAAGAGAAATAAACGAAGAGAGGATGACGATGACTACGATGATTCACATTCACGTTCACGTTCAGGATTATTTTTTATTCATAAATATGTATCGTCCCACTAGTTCGACATAATCATTATTAAGTCACATAAATTAATGATTCATTAGAGATATCTTATATGGTTTTTCGATAAGGCCTATCGTCGATTATCGGTATTGTTGATAACGTACGTCTTTTGTTATACGAGATTTAGAAACGAAAGCATTTTACCGTTGCTATTATTAGATTAGATTTTCTAATCATTTTTGTTTATTTCCTTATGTTTTTTAATAAACTTCATATTGATAGGTACAATTTCATGCGAAATAATCGTGGAATCAAATTATAATGCGAATTATTATCCGAATAATGTTAATTGTTATATAATTAATTTTTCTAAACAAAAAGAATATTATTATATATTATTTCGTTCGTATAAAATTCTTAACAGTTTCTTCTCTCTCTTTCTCTCTCTCTCTCTTTTTCTTTTTAAATTCTTTCTCTCATTTTTCTTCTTTTTTTAAATTCTTTCTTTCTTTTTTTCGTTTTGAAATTTTTTTTTAATAGAACACGTTATCGCGGAAAACTTATTTGAAAAAAATGAATACAGGTCGTATTGACTGCATGAACTTTTTTATAAATGGCAGCATATCAAACTTGACGATACAATAGGATCGGAAAACCGCAGTAACGCGAAAAGCAACGGGTATCGATCGATCGATGCCAATAACCTCACCTCTTTCTGCCGTTTTACGGCTTTCGCAACGTTTGCACGGGGGTATTGCACTGAAAATCACGTAATTCCGGTAGATATTCTTCTGAACACATTTGTCTTTTCCCTTATAAATTCTCGATGTACTACTTTTCTTACGTGTAGTAGTTACGAGTAATGTTAATTCACAAGTTTCTAATGTAGAGTTTCTAATGCAAGATGTATAATAATTTTACTAATAATATTACATATATATATATATATATATATATATATATATATATTTCTACAAAAGAAATATAATAGTAATTTCAATTAAGAAATTATTATAAATAGATATTATATAAATGTGTAATAATTTCTATAATTTAATTTTACTTTTTAATTTAATTATATATTTAATTATATATTTAATTATATATATATATATATATATATATATATATATAATAAATAGTAATATTTAATATTTTCTTACATTTTATTCAGATTCCTTGTTTAACAATATCACGATTAAATTGCTTTTTATTCCCTCATAGACGATACTTATAAAAAAAAAAAAAAAAAAAAAAAAAAAAATTGACATTGACCTTGGAGATTAATATAAACAACCGCGTGTGTAAATATTTTTAAACACATCGTGAAGAACATTTGGTAAATCCATAATACTCGTTAATGCGCATAATAACGATAATTTATGTCGAAACATTACAAAGTCATAATTTAATCTCATTTATTTATCATGAGAGAGAATTTTTAATACTTCGATTCTATTCAAACGTTTTTCTACTTAGAACGAAGAAATGATTTAAGAGAAAATTAATAAAGATATTAGAATTAGGCATTTTTAAAGGAAAAAAAAAAAAAAACAAATTATGTCACAACTTATGCCATATTCAATTTATGAAAATCTACTTGTTAAGCAAGTTAACAATGGGAAGTTTTATCTACTTGGAGTAAATTTAGAAAATGAATATACAATATAAAAAATGTGGTACTGGTTATGTTTCATGATAAATTTTCTTTATCCAAAAAATGGAGAGGTAAGCATTTATAAAAAAAAATAAAAAAAAAATAAAAAAGAAAGTGCATCTTCTCTCTCTCTCTCTCTCTCTCTCTCTCTCTACATTTCTTCCATTTTCTTATTTTTCTTTTCTATTTTATCGTAGTAGACAATCGTCAAGGATAAATTTTTTACCATCTCGAAGATCTCTAGTCTTCCGCATGATATGTGTATGCGCGAGTGCGCGCGCGCGCGCATCTATGGTAATGTTCTATATCATAATCTTCCACACGAGACAAACGTTACTTACTTTCGTCGAAAATTTCATGTAATATTTTTAGCCGTCTCCTCCATGGCGAACCTTTCCTAGAAAAAAAGTAAAAAAGTAATGTTAGAGTTGAACTAAGTTCTCAAAGAATTCTAAAAAAAAAAAAAAAAAGAAAAAAGAAAGAAATAGAAGAAAAAAGAAAAAAGAGTAAAAAAGAATAAAAATCTTCTTTTTTTTCTGGTTTTTCTTTTTTTTTTCTTTTTTGTTTTTTTTTTAATGCATTATTAAATTAAACAATTAAACATAGATAAATTAATTTTCATTGGATATGACGTACATTTCTTTAAGATTTTATCGGATTAATTGTTTTATCATTTTAATCGATCGATTCTTTTCAAATTTATGATATTTCTCGTCGTTCCTCGATAAAAATATTGATAAATCGTTTAAAAATATTGACGTGAAAGACAGAACATTAAAATCTTACGATTGTAATTTACCATTTAATAATTTACGAAATATATCATTAATGTCATTTTTTATAGAGTATCAGATCACGTTTTTTATTTTATCTTCTGACGATTTTATCAAAAACAAATATCATAATTATTTTCTCGAGTTAAAAGGCTAGTTCCAAAATATGATTGAAGAAAATGATAGATTATTTATATTTCTCCTATCGTTTGATACTTCTCGTTGATATTTACGATTATATGTTATTTCATTAATAATCTTTTCAAGAAGAATATACATTTTCAAGAGATTAATAATAGAATATCTTATATTTCATTATTACTTTGAGATTATTGGGAATGGCTATATTAATCGAAGGTATGATAAAATTCGAAATTTTTCAAGTCTGATAACTAATGATCAATATTCAGTTTACGTGTTAAATTCCAGGGTGCGTCTGCGATAACAAAAAAAAAAAAAAAAAAAAAAAAAGAAAAGAATATTTTGCAAAGAATCTTTTGAAAATATTAGCAATCATATTTTGTCATACATTATGATTAATTATTATCGTAATTGTTAAAATCATCTGATATATTAGCCAAGGTCATTGTCGAATAATGGCAATATTTTTAAGCCAGATACGTATAAGTTTTAAAATTTTCCCAAATCTTTCATAGTTTATATAGATAACATATAATAGCGTAGACATAGCATTTAGACATTTGAAAAATAAGTCGAAGATATTCTTGAAATTATTAAGACGATGACATTGAATACTTTAGTACTTTTTTTTCGTTTTTTAAATCCGACATATTATCTAGATTCTAAATGAATTTATAAAATTGATTTAAACGTTACACACATCTTGAGACCGCATTCTATAAGTTTATATTAAATAAGGAATATCAAATAAAAATTCATTGAATTTGTACACGTATAAAGTTTTCCATTCCAATAGTATCATATACGTAACAGAAAAGTATGCTTCAAAGATAATTATTTACCTTTAATTTATAATAATTTATACTTTAATATTTACGAAAACGACTGATTGATTCATCGGAAAATAAAAGAACAATTTTATTTACTTGTAATTATTAGTGAATTAATTAAAAAATGTCTGTAATATTAAAAGTATTCTAAAATTAGAAATGTATGATAAAAGAAAAAAGAAAGTAACATTTGGTCGAATAGACGAGAATAAAAGAATAAAAAAGAAAAAAAAAAAAAAGAAAAAAAATCAAAAAAGAAAAAGAAAAAAAAACATATGCACATAAAATATAATTGCCATAATTTAAATAATTTCAATAATTATTAATCAAGGACACATGACGAGGATAATCGTAAAGGAATGAAAGAAAGAAAAAAAAACGTTGCACTTTCGAAAGTCCTTGTAAATGAAAAAGATTTACTTTCCTCATTTATTTTATGTCAATATATGATCTTACATTACAATGGATCGCACAGCGTCTCTCTATCTTCTCATAATAGTTACTTACTTACATTACACGTGTTTATTCAAAACATAATCTCGCGCATTTGTCTAACAATAATTGTGAACAGCCGTCTCGTAAAAATTTTATCTCAGAGGAAATTCCGCCCTTTCGTTTTATCTCTGCTTATGGTCGTAATTAATAAAGCGATCGATAATCAGACTTTTTTATTTCTTTTTCTTTTCTCCCTTTTTCTCTATCCCGTTTTTTTTTTCTTTTTCTGTTTTTTTTTTTTTTTTTTTTTTTTCTAACACCTTTCGACGACTTTTAAGAGTATTTTAAATAAAACAAAAAATAGAATTTTCGAATCGAATCAAATATACCATTAACGTATAAAAATCTTGTTTCTTTTTCTTTCTTTTCTTTTCTTTTTCTTTTTTTTGTCTTTTTTTTGTCTTTCTTTTTTTTTTTCAAGTAAAAAAGACAACAAAAGAAAAAAAGAAAAAATAATTCGTTAAAATAGCCAGCATTGATCTTCTTTTTGCGATTTTTATTGTTACATCGAAACGTTTAAAAGATATTATTTATTTATGAAAAATAATGAGATTACATTGTTTGTTTTCTCTCATTTTTTTGTTTTTTCTTTTTTTTTTTTATGAAATAGTTTGCGAGTGTTTTAAAAGATGTAATAGATAATAATGAAAAAAAAAGAAAAATATATATATATATATAAACAAGCAAAGAAGAATAAAATGTGTTTGCACACGAAAGATGAAGAGAAGGACGTAAGATTAAAAATTATCGTATTTGTTTCATATTTCTCTTTCTTTTTTCCAAATTTCGCCTTATTTTTTCCCTATCTTTTCTCTCTCTCTCTCTTTCTCTCTCTCTCTCTCTTTCTCTCCTCCTCCTCTCTCTCTCTCTCTCTCTCTCTCTCTCTCTCTCTCTCTCTTTCTCTGTCTCTGTCTCTCTTTCAACTCTTTCTTTTCTATTATAAAATATACAATTGAATCTTTTTTTTTGTTTTTGAAACGGAAATCTTTGACATATTTTCTTTTTTTATCTTTAAAAAAAAATCCCATATAATCTTTTCCCTTAAGAAATAAATGTCGAAGTTTTGTTTCTTTCTTTTTTTCCTTAAAAGAACGTTCGGAATATTTTTGTTTCCTTAAAAAAATAATCTCGATTATTTTCTCTCTTTTTTTTTTTTTAGTTTTCTTTTCTTTGAACAAAAAATTCTCTATCATTTTTCGCCTTAAGAAGCAATCTGAAACAATTGTTTTCCTTGAAAAGAAATTTTTGAATATTTTGTAAAAAAAAAAAAAAAAAATCCAAAACATCATTTGTTCTTCTTTCTCTTTTCTCTTTTTTCCTTTTCTTTTTTTTTTTTTTTTTTTTGTCTTTCGCTATAATCGAAACTATTATCCAAATGATGGGTCTCGTTAAATTCACGCGGAGAAAAGCATTAATGATTGTTCGCAATTTGTCTGATTCCTTTTAATACCTATTTTAACATTTCTTTTGAATTTTTTTTTTTTTTTTTTTTTTTTTATATCCATGTCTAATTGTAGACATATGTATACACATATATAAAGCATGTACATACGCAAGACAAGAATTAAAGGATGCGTGCTAAATCACGCGAGCCGAGAAAGAAAGAATAGATCATGATCGATTAAAATTGTGTTAATCGCGAAGAAATTTGTCTTCAAACGATTCATTGAAATTAGACGATTAGATAGACGATTATTTCAACAACGAATATCTTAGGATTTAGATTGAAAGATTCAAGTACGATTTTACAAACGTACGTACATATATCTAACAATTATTTCTTTAAAGAAAAAAAAAAAAAGAAAAAAAAGAAACGAACGAAAAAAACGACGAAAAACAAAAAGAAAAAAAGTAAACGAGAAACGTTTATAAATCGTTAAAATAATTCATCGTAATGAATTATATTTATGTAATGAGTCGAATTGTGTCGGCTCATTTTGATTTAACGCAATTTAATTGATTTGTTCGTTATTTCATTATTTAAACGCTAGCGATTAACGTGTTAAAATTGTTGGTGGTGGAGAAAAGAAAAGAAAAACAAAAAAAAAAAAAAAAAAAGGAAAAGAAAAAAAATAAAAAAAAAAATAATTATATATGAATAATATTCGCTATGCGCGTGCATGCACCTACTCGGCACGATCGTGATATGTAAGCTAGAAAAGCAATTGGTCACGAGCTATGTATGCATGTATGAACGCAAAAACCAATCGAAAGTATTTTTTTATCTTTCGTCATAGTCCCAAAAGCTTCTTGTCATATTAATTTTATTTTAAAACACTCTCTCTTTCATTTTCTTTTCTTTTCTTCTCTTTTCTTTTTTTTTTTCTCTTTTTTTTGTTTCTTAATTCACACTTCTTTTTTACTATTCTAATTGTTTATCATACACACACACACACACACCATACACACAACACACACGCGCATGTACGTCAGCACCTTTCAATCTTTTTCTTTTTTTTTTCTTTTTTTTTTTTTATTTCATTTCATTCGATTCTTATTTCTCATTTATTTTCAAAACTAACGCCATCTATCTGCTCAATTATGATTTAATTTTTACTCTTTCTCTTTCTCTCTCTCTCTTCTGATAATCTCGAACGATACTTCGACCGTCGATAAAGTAGAAATCAAATATTTTGTTCTTTCACTTTAAAATGAGAATCGATAGTCGAAATTATGTTGAATGACATGACAAGTAATTTATAATATTGGTAGACAATGTGAACACAATTAAGCATGTTCTTGAATTAAAAAAAAAAAAAAAAAAAAAAAAAAAAAAAAAAAAAAAAATAAAAGGAGAAAAAATAGACAAAAAAATGCTATTAACATCTGCAATAGCTCTTTTTCTTTTTTTTTTTTTTTTTTATCAAAAAGAACATTTAATTCTATATCGTGAAAATAATTGCTGACATCTACAATCCCACTTTTCTCATTTTTTCTTTTTACTATCGAGAATATCGTATCGTTCGTTCCGATCTATGAAAATCCTCTACTCCTTTTTTCATTCATTTTTAATTTTCCATTGAATTAAAACACCTTTCAAGTTTTGTTTTCCTTCTTCTCTAATACACATTTCTCTCTCTCTCTCTCTCTCTCTCTCTCTCTCTCTCTCTCTCTCATATATACATATATGAGATATATATTAGATATATATATATATATATATATATATATATATATATATATATATTTAAAGTTACATTATATTGCAATTGACATACGTTCTTATTATTTTATTTTTACAATTTTGCAGTTTGTCGTCCGCAGCATCCTTCGTATCGAGCGAAGGTCGCCGTGTCGAGTCCGCACTTATTTTATATCGTTTTTTTTCTCTCCTCCTCCTCCTCCCATTCCTCATCCTCCTCCTTCTACTTACTTTTTGTTTTTTTTGTTTTTTTTTTATTTTTGAAATATTTTTATGTTTTTTTGCTTTGCTTTTTTTTTTTAACCTTATCTCCTTTTCAAATTTCTTTATTTATTAGCCGCTCGATTTTTAATCACGATAGATTGTATCTATTTGCGTGTATACACATAGCACGGATACCATTCTAAAATGTTTAGAACCGTTCGTGCTCGATGGCATTACACTTTCCAACGTATGCACTATCGTTTTTCGTGTCGGAAGAACGTCGCATTTTATTTTATTTTATTTTATTTTATTTTATTTTATTTTATTTGTTTGTGTGTTTGTTTATTTATTATACTAATGTAACCCGAGAGAACGTTGTAACAATAAAGATATTAATTATTAATAAATAAAATAATAATCTTTTCATCCTACTTTTCAAACCTTACTTTCTTACTTCTCCCATTTTTTTCATTTTTCCTTGTGAAATAGCATCGATTTTTTCCCTTTGCTATTTTTATTTTCTTTCTTTTTTTTTTTCCTTCTTCTTTCATGACTTTCTGACATTCGTCGGTCGTTCGTTTTAAAGATTTCTAGATTCAGCTTAGGCACTTTCAGGAAAAGAATAAATGGATGACGATATTTTAATAGCAACTAAAGTGATAGGATTGTTTGAAGATTTGATTGGTAGTTTTCTTTTTATTGATTTATTTCTTTTATTTGTTTTCAATTAATTTTTTTTACTTTCGCGTACCTTTCCTCGTAATTTATGAGTACGTGCATGTGTTATATGTATGTGTTATATGTATGTATGTGTGTGTGTAGATGTGTGTAGGTATGTCTAACGACAAAGAAAAAAGCAAAACGAACGGTCTCTCTCTCTCTCTCTCTCTCTCTCTCTCCTTTCGTCGGCTTCCCCATATTTGTTTATAACAACATCTATGTATGTAATTATTTATTTACATTGTAGAACAAGCCTAATTTTTATATGAGAGACATCATCAGAGGAGACGACGAAGTGACAAGATGGTAGACCGAGTGTGATGGTTTGTTGTCTGACGACGAAGGAAAGTGTATGGGCAATCTCGAAGACTTTCGTTTCACATTATTTTTCTTCTCCTTCGTACTTATATTATAGGTGCTTACTCGATTTTTTCTTTTCTTTTTTTTTTCTTTTTTTCTTTTTTTTTGGCGAATCCTCGCAAAGAAAAAATTGTTAATAATTATAAATTTTAATTTAGTTGAAAAAACGACGCGAAATTTTTATAAAATCGACGAACACTCTAATGATCTCTTTTATCATACTCGTTGGATAATTTTGTTTGGATAATTTTTAAGATCTTTAGATTATTTTGTAATAAGATTTTTAGATTATTTTTCTGAACACATTGTAGGATAAGGGTTATGCAATTAAATAGAATATATATATATATATATATATATATATATATATATATATATATGTGTATGTGTATATATATGTATAAAATAAAAATAAATAAATAGTATCGTGAATTATTTTTTTTAATCATGAATATATATATTTTTTTATATATATATACTTAAATATATATATATATATATATATATTTTATATATTATTTCCTTTATATAAATACCTTTGTATATAATATATACATAAAGATACTTCAAGAGATTTTATTTTTTTTGTTTTATTTTCTTTTCTTTCTCTCTCTCTCTCTCTCTCTCTCTCTCTCTCTCTCTCTCTCTCTCTCTCTCTCTTCCTCTCTCTCTCTGTCTTTGAAAATAACTTTGATAAATCGTGTTTTAGCTATTCACATAAAAGCTTCTCAATCATTGTCAACGAATTCATAAAAAAAGAAAGAAAAAAAAACAATGATATATGCGACACTGTGAAACATAAAAGTCTTCGTTTTTTGTGAAAGCACCTAACGATGACAAAGGTAGGAAAATGTATAACTATGTGAGACAAATGACTATAGAAAAAAAAAAAGAAAGAGAATAGAAAAAGAATAAAAAGAATAAAAAGAATAAAAGACTTAAAAAAAACAAGATTTATCCTTCTCCGTTTTCTCTTCTGCTCTACTTCAAATTGTCGCTTCGAATCCATACGTACAAAAACACACCCGTTATATTAGGAAAACGATAAAAACACTTATCTATTTACGCCCTAATTAAACTATCAAATATGATAATTGCTTTTCGTTGACTTTTCGAAATTATTTAACATTCCTATATATATATAATCATAATCATAATAATTATATATATATGCATAGTAATATATTAATAGTAATATAATAATAATAATAATAATAATAATAATAATAATAATAATAATAATAATAATAATGATAATAATAATAATAATAATAATAATAATAATAATAATAACAATAATAATAATAATAATAATAATAATAATAATAATAATAATAATAATAATAATAATAATAATAATAATAAATTAATTGATTGATTAATTAATTTATGTTATGTATCGCTTTTCATTCATAATAATTTCTATATTTAAGTGTATATATATATATATATATATACAATATATATTAAATGTCTCTCCCCTATTTTTCTTTTCTCTTTAATATTAAAAAATTTGACGTTTTTCTATACCTTTACTAAACATATTTATATATAATAAATAAAAAATAAACAAATTTGATTCTCTCTCTCTCTCTCTCTCTCTCTCTCTCTCTCTCTCTCACTGATATACATACATATGCTATTTTCAATATTCTAAATGTTATTGATCATCCAATTATAGCCAAGATCAAAACGTATGAACAAGATATTTCTTTTCATACACCAATTTAGAAAAAGCAAACGATATTAGAAAAATGTACGATCCATCATGATGAATTTATTGAATTTCTGTATCAATTTTATTTTTTTATGATTAATTTTTCCTTTCTTTTTTTTTTTGTTTTTGTTATTATTCGTTTCGATTTCTCTTCCTTTTTCTATGCTTCACTCGATCAAAACTTTTCTTTTTTTCTTTTTCTATTTTGAGGACAAATCACGAAATACAAAGAGGCCTTGTAAGATATTATAAATAAACTGTATAAATATATATAATTATTATTATGATTTATATTATTAATATTATTATTATTGTTATTGTTGTTGTTATTATTATTCTCATTTTGTTCCTTCCTATTATTTTTATATTGTTATTTTCTTTGTTCTTCATGTATACTTTACCGCTCATTTGCTTTGAGTATAAGAGAAATAGTGTATTTCCATGTATGTCATGTTAAAGGATTAAATTTCATATATAGCAACGCTCTGTTTCGTCCTCGATTTGAGAGAAAAAAAGAGAGAGAGAGAGAGATAGAGAGAATCGAGTTACATTCTGCTCAAATTTCGAATTATAGAGATACGATGTATGTACGTGTGTCTATAATATACGTGTGGATGTATTATAGTGATACCAAAAAAATTTCAAATGAGAGAGATATTCTATCCGTATATATGTACGTGTGTTAATGCGTGTTTGTACTTATGCGTATTTACTTTTAAGGAAACATCAAAAAAATTTCAAATTTTCCTAAATATACATACGTGTATGTGTATGTATTAATAAAGACGTGAAGAAAATTTCAAACGAAAGAAATACTCCCATTTGTATTTATACTTGTATGTATTATTTTTGTATATATGTATGTATATATATATATACAAAAATAATATATATATATAAATATATATATATATAATATATATATATATTTAATATATATATATATTATAAATTATATATATTTAATAATTATATATATATATATATATATATATATATATATATATAACGTTTCAAAAGACCGGAAGAAAATTTCGAATGTATGTAGTTGTATGTAACTACATAAATATTTCCATGTGAAAGTATTAAATGGGACATATGAAAAAGATGTCGAATATTCGTAAGTATGTATAACTGTATGTATAACGTGCATATGTGTATATGTATACGTACTACGTAAAGAGACGAAGAAAATTTCGAATGGATAAGATAAATATACGAAATACGTCTGTATGTATACGTAAGTACGTGGTCTGTGTTCCAAACAAAGACAAAGAAAAGAACGATAAGGGAAATCGGATCGAATTCATTTAAATCCTGTGCCATTTATGAATTCAATGGATTTTCTACTTTTTATAACTTTTCAAAAGTATTTTCATTCAAGATTCTTTCGATTAGTCGATAAAAATCAATTTATTCTTTTTAACCGATATAAAAAAAAAAAAAAATTATTGTTCGATCGATCGACGAACGAATTCTACGAAAATAAACTAAACAAAATATATTCTATGATCGTATCAAAATTGACGATGCTTATGATGCGACAATGTCAATTTGAATGCGATCATAGAATATTGTTTGTTTGTTTATTTGTCAATAAACGATATCGAACGACATATGATTTTGTCGGATGTATAATATTCGGCTACGGTATTGGATAGGACAAGGATGGTTAACTTTTTCTCCACAGTGAGTCACACGGTTTATGCTATCAATCAATTCGTTCTATCTGTCTTATCATTGTGCATTGCTATAGAAGTATGTCCCTAGGATAACAGAGGATCAAAAGATTTCCGATCGTTCCGTCTATTTCAATTTTTAACCTTTCCCAAGTTCACAATGTAGGATCTTACAATTAGTCATGAAGTCATAGGAAAATTTTACTTTTTTACTTTTATGCCAAATTCTCTTTATGTAGATGCATCATTGTCAATATAGAAAAAAAAAAAAAAAAAAAAAAAAAAAAAAAGAAAAAAAAATATGTTCAATACGTACAGTTAATTTAAGCAAGTATGAGACAACGGCCGGCCGTTTCGATCAATTAGAGTAGTATACTCTTTTCAAATACGTTCTCATTAACAATGTTACAATACTTAAATTCATTGATTATCACTTCAATCGATTATACAATAATAAATAAAAAGAAACAAAATAGTGCAACGCCATGCATACTGCTCACTGAGATTATCTCTTCCAATCTTATCAGAACAAACAATTAGAAAAAGGAACAACATGCGACCCTTTCTTGATTTCATTATTTGCCTATCTCTGTACTAAGAGAGAAAATCGAAAATGATGATTCATTTGAATTTATTAATGTTCATTTACTTGTCTTTTCTTTTTTTTTCCCCCAAAACTGTACGTTTCGAATGTGATTTACAAAGAGATCGTCGTTTTGATGAGATTGTCATCGACACTTTGAAGAAATCCTTAAATAACACACACACACACACATATATATATATACATATATATATATATATGTATATATATATATATTTATTTATTTTAATTGATAATTAACAAGCATCACAACCGAGTTTCTCGTTCTCTCTTTCATTATCATTATTATTATTATTATAATTATTAATTTTATTATTAATATTATTATTATTATTATTATTATTATTATTATTATTATAATAATAATTATTATTATTATTATTATGATTTTTGTTTTTTCTTTTCTTTTCTTTTTCATAAAAATGTAACTCGTTTTTCAAAGGTACAGGCAACTTCGTTTACACACTTTCGTTTATCTTAAATACATTGTATAAATGTAATGTATGATTAAAAAGATATAGAAGAGATCGATCTTCTCGATTGTTTTGATTTTATCAATGACAAAATAACTACTTTAAAACAAACAATGAATAAGTATATGTATATAGGTGAAAGAAAGAAAAAAAGAGAGAAAGAGAGAGAGAGAGAGAGAGAGAGAGAGAGAGAGAAAGAAAGAGAGAGAGAGAGAGAGAAAGAAAGAAAAAAAAGAGAGAGAGAGAAATGACACGTTCCTTCTCCAACATCAGCACAATCATCATCGTCATGCAAACCATTCTTCTAATCATTATCATTATCATTAACGTCGTCATGATCGTCATATCATCGTCATTCATTATCATCGTTATCATCATGATCGTCCCGACACAAGCACGGAGCTCGGTCACTCGGAATCTTCGACTTGGCACTGAAGAGAAGCTACGCGGCGACGAAAGTAGACGACCTTGAACTGGTCATCATCATTGGGTCGCATCAAAATAGGCCGAACTTGGTCCTGAGGAACTCCTTTAGGGGGACATAGTATTGGTTCCTTAAGGCCACCATTTCTGGCGTCTTACGCAGGCTGTTGAATATAGTAGCATCCGTTTCGAAGATTAATACGAGACTGACAAAAAACACTGTTAGGGCAAGCATGAAGGCCGGAACAAAGCGTCGAAGGATTCGCAGACTCCTATGCCTTAACTTTCCTTGGAATCTACGAGCCAGATGCGATTGTTGTTGTTGTTGTTGTTGTTGTTGTTGTTGTTTTAATTGTTGCTGATGATGTTGTTGTTGTTGTTGCTGCTGCTGGTGTTGATGTTGATGCTGATGTTGATGCTTTTGTTGTAAACAAAGCTTGGAATTTTGAAGCTTTTGCATTTTTGGTACTGGTGTTACCGACCGACTATGAGGTTTACCGGATGCATCCAACAGCTGACTCTCCGATGACGAATGATCGAAGGAATCTCTGAAGTAATAATCGTTTGCCTCGCCCTCGTGCTGACCGACTGAAACAATAGACATCAATTGATTATTAGATTTTTAATTATACCCTTATCTCCTTGATTCATATTCCTTTTTTCTTTCTTTTTCTTTTTTTTTGTTTGCTTTGTCTTGTTTTGTCTTGTTTTGTCTTGTTTTGTTTTGTTTTGTTTTGTTTTGTTTTGTTTTGTTTAAATATCTATTTTCTTTTTTACTCTCGTTCATCATCATCGAAGTAAAAATTATTATTTCATCTTTATTCTTATAGATTTACTTCGATGATCGAACGCCAATAACGAGTCTGAATTCTACTAGGGCCTACAACATTGAAAGATTCTAGTTGAATAAATATTTCTGATCAAGGATTACAACGAGAATCTTTTTCTCAGGCTAGTTCGAGAGCAGCTCGACATCAAAGGCTATATATAATATGCGACGACTTATCGTTAACAGGCACAGGCCCATGCTTGACCGCAATAATATGCAAAACAGAAAGAAATTTGAAAGTAAACGAAAAAAAGAAAAAAAAAGAAATATATATATATATGTGTATAAATATATAATATTTATATATAAATGGGTAGATAGATATACGATATATCGAAAGCTCGAACGTACTAAACCAACAGCATGTTGGAAATAGAATAGATTAGATAGATAGAAAAATAGAAATGGAGGAAGATATAGAAAAAGGAAGAGAGAGAAAGATAAAAAGAGAGAGAGAGAGAAAGAGAGAGAGAGAGAGAGATAAAGAGATAAAGAGAATAGAAAGAGATAAAAAGATAGAAAATCCCAGGATGATCCAGCATAGATCCGTAAGGATCACGAGGATCGATCTTACCTGATTTCAAAACAGAATCGATCCCATTTCGATCGTTATTCCAAGATGATTGCCGATGATCGTAGTAAACGCAACCGTTCGTAGTTGCCGTCGAATCTTTCGAGTTGATATTTGTGATCGATGTTGTCGCCGTCTTCGTAATATTTTTCGCGTCTCGAATTGTCATCTCTGTGTTGCAGTCGTATCGACTTTGGACCTTTCTTACCTGACAAAAATCGTCACGAATCGAGTCGATTTCCGTCCCGTCGGGAACGTCGACGTTTATCTTTGTTTTATTCGTTGAAACGCTTCCGTTCGAGACATACTTCTTCGACGTCAATGACATTGTTGCTCCTGTCATTGTTGTTATTGTTGTCGTTGTCGGTGTAGCAATAGTAGTAGCAATGATGCTAGTAGTCGCTGTCGGCGATGACAATGATGAGGAAGAGGAGAAGGATACCGAAGTCAATGAAGGCTTAACAACTGGTACCTTCGAGGTCTTGATTATCAATGCGGTAGATCTGACGACCTTGGGACTCTTTTCAAGGGCATTTATACGTTGCCTAACGACGTTATCGATATCACGGCCAACTAGCTCCTCCGAGCCTATCACTATTCTCTGACTATACAACGTTTGCGGTCGGTTCAGCGTGCTCTTGGGAAATTTCAGTTTAACTTTCGCGTGGTTTGTGGTAGTAGCGGAGGTAGTAGTACTAG